>NW_007578126.1:195619-261818 GCF_000690725.1 Stegastes partitus | reverse complement strand
GCCTGATAACTGAAGGCTCTGCCTCCTATTCTGCTTCTAGAAACTCTGGGAACCACCTTCAGTCTGAGAGCGAAGGGCTCTGTTAGGATGATGTGGAACGATAAGGTCTTTAAGATATGATGGAGCTTGATCATTAAGACTTTTATGTGTTAGAAGCAGGATTTTAAATTGGATCCTTGATTTTACAGGAAGCCAATGGAGAGAAGCTAATACTGGAGAAATATGATCTCTTTTATTGGTTCCTGTCAAAACTGTGGCTGCAGCATTCTGTATAAGCTGAAGGTTTTTAAGAGAACTATTAGGACATCCTGATAATAAAGAATTACAATAGTCCAGCCTAGAGGTTATAAATGCATTAACAAGTTTCTCAGCTGCTCGTTGTGTACTTTTGTAGTAGTCTGTTTTTGTGATCTATGTTAATTGTTGCAACAGTACTGTAATTTCTTATGCCCAGGTTTATTGTGTTAAACTCCCGCTCACGACCCTTTGTTGCAGGTCTCTCCCCATTCTTCTCCCCCCTCTCCTGTCTATCTGTACGGCTCTAAATAAAGGCAAAAAAGAAATATATACATATATTTTTTAAAAAGAGTTGTTGAATCCAACATTTTCATTTGCACCCTGAACGACAGGCACACAGACGAACTATATGAATGTGTTGAATGAAATGAAATGAAATGAAAAATACTTTATTTATCCCAGAAGGGAAATTCAATTAATTAATCAATTAATTCAATTGACAGTCTAATGGTGAAACTGTAGTTAAATGTCTTCTTTGTAAATGGGTCAATGACAGACAGATTGATAGCAGCATAAGGTAGATCTCTAAAGAAAACTGTAGCTTTTGGGCTCAAGTGATGTTGTTCAATAATTGCAAGTGTGATGGTTTGATCTCTGGCCCCTTCATGTGCCAGACGGTCAGTGAACCCAATGGCAGGTGCATGGTGGTCAATTTGCTGTGAGTGTATTTATGGGTGAATGAGAAACACATTGTAGAGTACTTTGTAAAACACTTGTAGAAGTGCACTTTAGGTTTGGAGATAACTTATCCATGGCCCTGCCAGCTCAATAGATGAGGTTTCCATCCGAGCTGCGCCTCATCGGGTGGTAACCTAGATTATATTTTTGGTTCATCCAATGTTCCTGCCAGTGTGTGAGGTGGTGCTTTTATTTTATCACATTGTGCAGTGATTCACATTCACTATTTCACATGAATGAGGGAGCCAGAATACTAGTACAAACCAGTCAAGTAAAGCAGCTTCATTAGCTGTAATTTCAATGCTAAAACAAAGCATATCATAGGCGTAATAAAACGTTATGACAGATCAGTTGTATTGCATTACATTAGACTTAAGGGAGAGATATGGCTGTAGACCACGGCCAACAGAATGAATAAAGACAGGAAATGCAACTGTGAAAATGTTGGTTTTTATAGGTTGCATGTGCTGCATCAACATTTTGAGCGAGACGTCAGGGGAAGCCACAGACCTTTCTCTATTCTGGACTTTCCTCTTCTCTGTTCTACCTTTTGTGTTTCTCATGTGAATTTCCATGCAAAAACAGACTAAAATTTCAACAAAAGCACAAGCCTAAAAAGGAAGTGGTGGGAAAGCACAAGATCAGATATCAACTTTGCAACTGCTTTCATTTAAAAAAAAAAAAAGTGAAGCATACTTCCCTAAATTGTCTTAGAATAATCAGAGAATGCTGATACAGGTCTATGTTCAATATTTAGTCATGCGATAAACACGATCTGCTGCATCAGATGTAAAAGAGGCTAATGCTCTCCTGTCAAATTAGCACTTTGTTCTTAAACAGGAAAAAACATGCACATGTGCACACTAGCATTGTAAAATGCTGAAAGTAAAGAGTGAGAGTGAGTAGGAGGTGAGATAAAGAGGGTACGATGTTGGCAGGAAGCCATGAAAATTGGGTGACAGTCGGTGCAGCTGTGGAGCCCCTGACCTTTTCACAGCAAAGCCACAAAATCAACACGTGGGCTGATTTAAAAATATGTTGCTGTTCATTTTAAACCCCTCGTCACATTCGTGGTTTGATGGCCCTTTTAAGTAGGTAAGAATGAAACATCAATTTTCCAGCGGGGGACATTGCTGGATGTTATAAATTAACACCAACATGTCTGAGAACAAACCATGTATTGTTCTGTGAACTTTTTCTGCTGCTTCCCACAGAGAAAATAGCAGAAGAGGTTCACACTGGTTAGACAGGAGCTGAAGGCAGAGCAGTCTCACACTTGCAGTAGAGCAGAGAATGAAATGGAAAAAGTGACTGTAACGCTTCCCACAAATATTTCATGTTTTAGGTTGAATTCATAACTTTACACTCAATGAACATTAGGTTGATATAAAGTTTTTGTTGATTGTTTATTTTTAACCCTAACCCAGACATTTAGACATGTAGGGTAAAACTGGACTAAATTAGACTGAAAAGCTACAGATTTTTAGAAGTCAAGATTAGTATAATTGTTAAAACTGGTTGCACCAGCTTTGCATACTCTAAGTTTGAATTTAGCCTTGGCCTTTGGGTTTCCCCTCTCTAGTTAGTATAAGAGATTACTAGAGTCCAACTAATCCTGGATTGTTGGGGCCAATACTGAGCTTTACGGAGTAAGAAATTCCGATTCCCTGATATTCTTTAAATAAGATGTTAGTTACACTAAAAAGTGAAAATGATAGGGTCATTGTTTATAAAGCTTCCAGTACTGTGTTTAAAAAAGTGATGAAGCTTGGCTCTGCACCACTGTCTGCTCAGCTGTGATAGGCACTCTGCTACATGTGCTGCAGACAGTGCGAAGAGTATTGGAAACAGTGTGTTTCGTAATTACCCCAAGCATCCCTTTCTGCATTATGTTCTGTAAAATAAGTTTTCATTGTTAGGTAAATCAAACAACGTATAGACTGTTACCGATATAGCCATGATAGGCCAACCAATTTTAAGCTTATGTTATAGTTCCTAAGATATTTTCATTCAAACACAACCTCAAACTTCAATACGTGAAAAAAGCCTGGGTATTCAATATATCAATCTATAATTTCACAGATATCTTTATAAATATCTATATTTTATGGTATTAAAAATTTCAGGCTAATCAGAAATAGTTAAGCAGAAATCACTATAAAATTCAACCTCACCGTGACTTTCCAAGCATATTGGTAAGATGTTCTGAGTGTCTGGACTTCGATCCATATACTGACCAAATGGCAAGTCAAGTAGACCCAGCCCACACTTCACATTATAAATATTAACATATCTATTTTAAAATGAATTCTCCATTGATAATGACTGAAGAATATTCACAACAAACCTAATGACAGATTAGTGCAATTTTAAAGTGCATTTTTTTCCCGTATCATTGACATTTTTGTCATGCTGACTAACCGCTGAAGAGAGCACTGTGTGTTGCTGCTGATGTGTTTGTGAATCAAAGTTACACCATTGGCTCCTACACTGCAGAAACAGGATGAGTCTTGATTTCTTCTGTATACTTGTTTTTATCGCCTGTGTAAATGTTAAAATATATCTGCGTCAGAAATAAATATGGACCAACTGTCGGAGTCGTGTCTGCCTCGGTTTCGTTCCTGCCCAATCACAGGAGATGTGATATTTGTGGTGTAATCAGGGTCACACTTCTGATTGCAGGCAAATGATGGCATTTCTACCACTATGCTTGATTGCATTTTGACTGTCTTGAACTTCATGTATGTTACTTTTAAAAAGTAATTTGTGAGTTGATTGAATGTTCTTATTAGTAAGGGGAAAACATCAAAATCTGCCAGCTAAATCGTTACCAAACAATTTGCTACTGATGATCATTCTGGAGCTCTGACTCTGAGTAATATGCTTGAAAACCCCTGGTGTAGGTTAGCCTATAGTGGCTTCTGAAAATGCAAAAGGCCTTCTCTAGAGCTAATGTTTGGTAGCTGTAAAGGACTCATTCTACAGTAACAGAAACACAAGTATGATTTTCATTATACACTAATGAGAACTAGAATATTCAATTTCTGCTCATAGATCTCTGTAAATCTTACGCAGGGGACCTTTTAATTACATTTAGCTGCATGTTAATTTGGTTGTTTCTTGCTCAGGAAATGAGTGGTTCATTCACTTTTTCAACACAATCCAATGTTTTAAAGTTGTAGAGTGCAAATACAAAACAGCATTTAAAATATAAAACATACTGACTCTTGGAGATCTTGGACCATCCACTGATATAGGGAACATTGTTGGTGAAGTGTATGTTCTATTTTAGTTAAGTACTTTAGTGCATCAATAATGTATGTGCTATGGTCATAACTGAAACTGTAGTTTCGAATGTTGAATCAGACTGCATTTACATTGCACATGTGCTCTGCATTTTTTTCAGTCACCATTTGTGTGTCCATCTTTCTGTGTGTCTGTGAACAGTCTCTTGCTCGAAAGCTAAGGTCTAACAAGTTGATATTTTACAAGTGAGCTAAGAATGGTCTCTCTTCAGAATGCTTAGCCTCTGGGGTCAATCAGTGCAAAAATAGCTCCACTAGAGGTCAAAGGTCACTTTTTTCAAAAATACCATATCATGGGAGTCTAGTTTAACAATGAATCAGTTATGACTGTGTCTTGCTCAACAAATCAGCTGTTTTTTACTCATAACTCCCAGGTTCCACTTTAATGCTCTCTGAATAGTGTAATGCAGTCAGCATGCTGTCAGTCTACCCCGCCTGATAGGTTTCATAATCAGTCTGGCAGTCTTTCCTCAGTATGCCAAGTAAAGCTTTGGAAAACACACATCATTTGTGTTCATCTGTAATCCTTCCTATGATTTAAAATTATTTAGATTTTGTGTTTCATCAGTTTTCAGTGTACACAGTCAGTGTTTTAACTGCAGATGAGAGTTTCCTTGTGATTGTGTCTTTATAGGTGGGCATTTGCTGTCGAAGGAAAACGTGTTGCAGCTCTAATGACGTTCTGAAAACCAGTGAATCAGGTTTTTTGAAACAAGCCATTTGAAATGATCTGGGGACTGTAACATTTCCTTCTTTACTTAAAGCTTGATTGAGGCTTGTGGGGCTGTGGTGTGTGTCATGACTGCAGCTGGTGGGACCCTGCAGTGGTTCGTCTCACCTCAGTGACTCATTGTTCATTGACTTGGTGAACTGATGATGTGTTAACATGAACTTTGAACTAAATTCTAATGTTAGCATGCCAAAATGTTCACACTCTGGTGCTTTACTCCAAGTATGATGATTAATTCAATTTTCAATTCAATTTTATTTGTATAGCGCATATTTACAACAACAAGTCATCTCATAGAGCTTAACAAAGGCAGAAACAGAAACACCCAACAATCCAAAACATCTGGATTCCCTATAAGCTTCAGCAGTCCGAAAGCAGTCCGCAACAGTTGGAAGGAACCAAAAACCCCCGCAGGGGAAAAAAAACCTCCAACAGAACCAGGCTCAGGGAGGGACGGCCATCTGCCTCGACCGGTTGGGTGAATGTAGGATGAATTATACAATGTAGTTTACAGTTAAACAAGTTATTAGAAGTTATTGTCCTTTTGTAACAGGAGGCATCATGGTAGGGGCAGCAGGATACAGAAGGTGAGGCCAGCGGCTGTAGTTCAGGAGCTCCAGATCCAGAGACATCCACAGAGAGAGCAGGCGCAGGAGAACCTCGGGGGGAGTCACAGAGTTAGTCATATGTAATGGTGATAGGCAACTATAGAAACATATACATACATACACACACATATGTATATATATAAAGAGGAGAGGAGAGGAGAGGAGAGGAGAGGAGAGGAGAGAGGCCCTGTGCATCATGGGAATCCCCCGGCATTCTAAACCTATAGCAGCATCACTAAGGGACAGCTCAGATGACTCCGAGCAGCCCTAACTATGAGCTTTATCAAACAGGAACGTTTTTAACCTAATCTTAAAGGTAGAGAGGGTGTCCGCCTCCCGAACCCAAACTGGGAGCTGATTCCATAAGACAGGTGCCTGATAACTGAAGGCTCTGCCTCCCATTCTGCTTCTAGAAACTCTGGGAACCACCAGTAGACCTGCAGTCTGAGAGCGAAGGGCTCTGTTAGGATAATATGGAACAATAAGGTCTTTAAGATACTATGGAGCCTGATCATGAAGACTTTTGTTAGAAGCAGGATTTTAAATTGGATCCTTGATTTTACAGGAAGCCAATGGAGAGAAGCTAATACCAGAGTTCAAGTCCCAGTCAGGATCAGTAAAGTCAGTAGGATTCATCATCTGAGCACCATGAATATCTGCACTTAATTTCATAGCAACTGATCCAGTAGTGGCTGAGATATACTGTTGTTTTTTGTTGTTTTTTTTTTAACCAAAGCAATACATACAGCCCAATCTCATGTCTAAAAATGGCAAATGTAACTAATATTATCATAACAACTTCCATTATATTTTTAGCACAAGATAAACGTCAGTGGCTGTCGCACTGAAATGCTGCAGTTTTTTTCTGAGTGAGATTTTGATCTCTCTTCCAAGTGCAAATCCTTCAGACACTATACCCATTTTATTATTGTCATCTAGACAGACATCAGCTCATCCTACTTAGATATCTTAAATTCAGGTCCAATAAGAGACTGAGGCCCTGTTAAGTCCAACAGATCCTGGGAACCGTGCAAACATTCTGACCTATTGAGCAATCCTGCCATCCATTCTCTTTGTGCAGCTCTTCTATCAGTCCTCTGACAAACTGGCAGGATGGTCAAAAGCTGTGGCCTCCTCCCAGCACAGGCCCACTTTCAGGCCTTTATCTGCAAGCCTCCTGTCCTTCAATGCGTACGTTTCTTCTTCGATCGCGTGGTCAGCGTCCGATCAACTCCTGGCATTGGTTCATTTTCTTGATTTACGCTCCACATTCACAACGGTTTCTTGGTGCTTTCTTTCAGCATCCCTCCATTTATGCAACCAGCTGAGTGGTCAGTATGTGTCTGTATGCTCTTTCTGGAAACGATCCACTTTGCCCTTCAGTGAAGAGGACTGAAGGACTGGGACTGGAGCCAGCTGGCCCGCACTCAGTATAGCTAAGGCACAATAGCAAAGCCAGGCAACACAGAGGAGGTTAATGCAGTCTGGATCATGTGTTTTCAGCACCATTGTCCTCCTTTGTGTCTATATGCCTTAGACATACTGACTGTGGCCAGAGGGAGCTTCAGATGAATTGGTGATTTCGCCTAAGATTTGCTCAAGACACATCAAGGACTGTAAACCTGACATAGATGTTTGACAAATTATCTCCTGTTTGTAGTTCTTGTTTGTTTTTCAAAGTCATAAACTGATATTAGCCAATAGATCCTATTTTATGAGCGTGTAATGTTCTGTAAATACTGATAAGGTTCTCTAAAAGACAACCTAGACATCTATATCCATGCCAAGAGGGCAGTCCTTTAAAACCAGCAGCAAAACCACAGAGACAGTGATGAATAAGCAGCTAGGCTAGCCAGTGACTGCTGTCTTCTACATAAACTGTTATTAAGCAAAGGCTGAAAGTGGTCATGGCTCAAAATAGGCTGAGAAACATAAAATATACCAGCGCTGTCTCCAAACTGTCTTCTTTTGTTGTCTCTGTAACCCAACTGTTCTTGTAACTGAGCAACAAACAAATGCTATGTGTCGCCTGCAGAAATATTGACCCCTGCTAACCTCACAGCCACTGAAAGAGGGGAAGTTGAGAAACAGAAAACACCAAAAAAAATTACTGAAGGAAGCAGCTGACGTTGGGCCAAGACCCTGACAGCTGTGTGATGAAGGACGGTTCAGTCTCTGAACAAAAAGGAGCTGTAGAAATAAGGCAAACAAAGCAGGCGTCGCAGGGTGACATTAACTGTAAGGGCCTTGATATTGCATGGAAATGTAAATGGAAAATGGCATATTTAACTAAATGTATTTTTAAGAAAATAATGGAGCTTTTAAAAATGAGCATCAGTAGATATAATAATAATTTTGTTTTTCTAACCATGCAAGTAATCAGTATGAAATGACAAAAAAATTGTTTAAAAAATGCTGTTTTCCAGCATCTAATGCAAATCGTATTTTTTTATCCAACAATTCAAAATATATAAATATGTATAGTGATTAAACAGAAAAGTAAAAAATCGTCCTGCATTTCTACTCATGTCCATGTGGTGCAGGCACCTGAGTTAAAGTTGAAATTCAGCATATCTGACAACAAAGGAGTTTTACTAACTCAGAAGAGACAATTTAAAATTCTCAAAATATACAATTTATTCAAAATATGTTAATGCAACCATCAATATATTCCAGTAATAACAAAATCAGTAGTTTTCTGTTTGTATAATCTTATCTGTATAGACAACGAGGCTTGCAGTCAAACGCGAGCCTTGATCTATGTATAACATGACAACACAGGCTACTTTTTAAACAGGCGACTCTTCCTTTTCTGAATTATGCTAACCAGGTTCTAGTTCAAAGTTACAATTCAGTTTGATTGAACTTCATTAATAAGGAAACAGAGTTGAATTTAAATAGCTTGCACCAGCTCGAATGTAAATTTCAGCTGTCTCATAAGATGATGTCACTGCCTTAGTTCCTACAAAGTAGAGAAAAAAATCTAATTGGGAAATGGCAAACACTTCGACTTAATTTGTACTTCCTCAAATTGAGCTAAAAAAAAAAAAGAGAACTGTTTCCTTTTTGTATAGAAATATTTCATTGTTCAGTTTTGAATGAAGAACAGAGACTGGCTTCTGAACAGTAGGGAGGAAAGACACCTGGGTGTACAGGACTTTGCAGGGGGTCTGTGCCATCTCACAGTTTCCCCCCTTTGCAACCAAAAGTCTGCTTACACTGTTCATCAGTATGGGTAACTGTATCTTCCTATATGTTTCTCAACAGTAACAACACACACATGTAAATGCAAGTCATGGGAACAGAGAAAGGGATACTAATACAAACATATTTACAAACTCATCTGTACAAATATTTGACACTGTACAGTTGATGTGGGGGTCGAGTGTGACAGAATGGCATCGTGGGAAATCATATTGTCAAAAGGGTTGGTCATCAGACACAAACAAATCTCTGTAACGGCAAAGAAAGTCTTCCTCCAAACTTTTGAAATGTCCATATAATCTTTTTTTTTTTTTTTTTTAACTCACGGAAGACTCTTTGGCACTCACAAGATGAGAGAAGCTGTTGTTAGACTGAAGGAATAGTTCGATGTTTTTGGAAATCCGATTTTTCATTTATTTGTTAAGAGTTGGATGAGAAGCTTGACAATAAATCATGCTCATCGTTGTTCAATATAAAGCTACAGCTGGTTATCTTAGCTTAACATAAAGAGTAAAAACATGAGGGACATGCATATTTTCGACTTTCTCATCCAAGTCTGTCAATAGGGATTTCCAAAAATGTCAAACTATTCTCTTCATCAGCAGAGAAACTACTTGTTTTCAGACTGACAAGTGTATATTTCCTGTTGAACACATGATCCAATCAAAGATACCTTATAGAATTGTATGGGCTCGCTACATACCAAATCCGTGTGAGGACTGAGGTTTTTTTTTTTTTTTTTTAAATGAGGCATTGCGTTTTTGTGTATCTTCTGAAAACTACACTTACAGTAATTCATTACATCACATTTACAATTTCTGTTAATAAAACAAATACAGTGACTGGGAGAAGCCACATTGGCCACCAGGGGGAAGAAAACAACATGAACAAATAACATTGTTATTTGTAGTGACACAAATATGAATCCATCCCAATGGGATGGTTTGTATTTTAAAATCACATGAACATATAGCAGACAGTAACCCTTACTTCACTCTATCATTTGAACGATTTTTCTACGTCAGAAGGTGCTTGGCTGGAAAGATTCTTCCAGCTAGTCATCAACATCATATTGCATTCACACTCTCCACACACCATCCAAATAATAAATACACTCAACTTTCGGAACCATTACTCTTTTTTTTTTTTTTTTTACATTACATAAATTTTTATAAATAAAGAAATGTACAGTAATTTTCAACCATGTTTGCTTAAATCATCTATACGAGTGAGCACAAAGTGGATTATACAAAAAACACAAAGCATGACCTGTCAGTTTAGGTTTGATATGAGAGGACTGTGAGGTGAAGTATAGTTGACAGAATATAGTGACAGTTTCAAACACTCGTGCAGTACTTTTTTTACTCTTTCCTGTTACCTCTCACTGTAGAAGTACACTTCTTGAATATTTTAACACTGTTTTATGGCATTCCTTCCCTTTACGTTTGCAGGCAGCGTTTCAAAAATGTCGTCACAGATTTCTTTTTGCTACATGTAGTACTACATGGTGTAATACAATATATCTGGACCGCTCCAGGATGGCCGTCCTGCCGATTTAAAAAAAATGACAAGAAGGTGGTGAAACAGCAGAATGTTGCGGTTTGACAACAATTTGAGTTTGTCCTGGAGGAAATATTGTTTAATGGAGTAATAATGATCAATTTGTAGGGTGAAAAAAAGCTTTTTTCCCCATGAACATGCAGTACCTTGCAATCTTCTCTACTCTCCTGATTTTGATGTTTCACCTGTTGTCACTCAGGTGAAAAGCTTCCAAAAAACTACCCATATTGATTCTTAAAAAAGGTGCACAGGGACAGTAGGGCCTCTGAAACAGCTTGTTGTTTTTATCCATTTGTCGTGTCCTGAAAAGAGACTCCACTCATGATAAGTGATTTTATCCAAGTAGCAACAAAGTGGCACTGCTCAGTTCCTTTCCTTTTCTCTGCTACACTTTAAACATGCCTGCATTTAGGTAGGGCGTCTCCAAGTGTAGCAGGAGTCATGTGACATGGAGGTACAAGGAGAAGTTTTTCAGCCTTCTTCAGGTTTTCCATCTTCTCTGGAAGAAGTTTACAGTCGGGTAGGAACAGGATGTTAAAAGACGGTAATACTCCCTATTTCCTTCCTCTCCTCCCTTCTATAGAACGCTTCCCTCTGTGCAAGAATTTCCTGTTCTGTCACCAGTCACATGATCACGGTGCTATGACACGCAGCAGCAGGTCCGTGCCTTCGGCTGCTCTTCTTCTAGAGGCTGTTTCAGTTTGAGGAGGGGCGGGTCGCCACTGGCTGGCGTGTAGTAAACTGCATTGCCATTGGAGGAGACCAGCGGCATTCGAGGGTCCTCCAAGTTGCTTTTGGCATCAGTGAAGGAGTCTGTGGAGCCATTACCAAGGTGACCATTGAACAAGGGGTGATTCAACAATTTGGCGGCGGCCCTCTGTTTCTTCAGCTCCGACAGAGTCTGAGCGCGCTCTCTTGGCCAGGCTTCCTCCGGGACAGGCTGGGTGGTGACGACACCGCCCTTAGTGGACGATGGCGTGTTGCCATTAGAGGGCGGCTGTGGTGGCACGGACGTCGTCGTGGAGATGAGGCCGTTCTGTTTGTTGTTGCCGTCTTTGAGGATGGTGGGCAGCTTGGACTTGTCTGGCAGCTCTACAGCTACAACTGGCTTGACCTGCAGGACATCAATAAGGATTACTTTAATCCCTCTATAAGGCTTCACTTTTAGATAATTAAATGCATGAAGGCCTGACTCTGTTCAGGGGAGATCAGATATCTTTGATCTGGTGCTCCCACTATCAAGTTCAAGTAAAATGAGATGTAAAGCCAATTTATCTGCTTAATTAAAGAGAAAGTCTGCCCTCAGAAACTGTTGCTGTTTGTATCCCAAGAGGTATTTTGTAACAAAAAGCTGAAATAGTTTTTTTTTTGGTGTGTTTTTCTGCAACCTTCTTCAGCATGAGGTCATTTTAGATTATGTTTTCTTAGATTGCTCTGAAAACCTTTTGATAATCTGTAGATAATATGCTTCAGCTTGTTGCAGAAAGTATGCTGAGGTTAAATAAAAGTAACAATAGACTGATAGTGGAGGATTGTATTTCACATTTTTTCCCCTGTGGGTTTCCTTCTGCGTGAGTGTTGGAAGAAGTCCTTGTTTTTACCTCTGACACACCTACACCAAATTTGGTATGTAGGTTGCTGATGAGCAGGACAAATTAGTATCTTTCGGTTGCTGAACAACCTTGTACCTGCACTAAAAATATCTCAAAGTCATGTCATCTGATAGCGTAGGTACAGTGAATGGAAAAATATATCAACCAAATCCAAACAACAGAAGCTTAGAACTGTAATATACAACTATGTGTCTGATTTTGATAAAACAAGCCCCAAGAATAAAACACAATAATCAGAAATCTTACATTAACCACTTGATTATTCTCCTGATCGGACTCCTTTTCCTTCTCGTCCTCCTCCTCCCTTCCTCCCCTCCACACGATGGCCTCTGTCTCGTACTCTTTACGACATAAGTTGTGTCTGTCCGACAGACTAGCTCGCCGCACCACTTTTCTGTGGACACAGGTGCAGTTATCAGTAAGATAAAGCAACTAGAATAATAACAAAGCACCAAACTTAAATAAAGCCCTTTTGAAGTTAAACAGTTACAGTTCGACATTTCAAGATTGTGTCATCAATACTATCTGCACGCTACACTGACAGCTGTATTAAATAGTCATTGTAGTCCGTCAGTGAAGGTTTTCCATTATATAGTTGTAGCTATTAGTACAATGCACACATCTTTTGTCATATTTCTGCTTTGAGCTACCCTTTTTTCCCTTTATTTAAAAATAATGTGTTTTTTGTAGTAGCTGTAAAAGCACCAGCAGATGTCAGCACTTACCCACGACTTCCTGCACTGGATGTTCGCCTACACAGTGAGGTTTTGTGTTTGAGCTGTGACTTCATGATAATGTCGTGTTTGTGTTTCAGATCCAGTAGGATGGCTCTGAACTCCTCATCCTCACACAAATCTTAAAGGGACATGGATAAAAAGGCACAGTATGTCAGCTTTTTTTTTTTTTTTTTTACCCCCCAATGAAACTGCTTCTCTACACTCTTACAAGTCTTACAGTAATACTGGTGTGGATTATAACCTCCCTTGAAATGTGCCAATCATCAATACTGCTAAAAATGTAAAAGCCGATTTAGTTATAAAACAGCATAAACTGATTTAGCTTTCTTTTTAAGAACATCTAAATCAGCACTTAGCGGGAAATCACCCTTGATGTTAAACTTGGATTGACTGAACAAGCTGCAAATGAGATCCTGCAGAGATGAGAGATTTTTCTTGATGCCCCACCAGGTATATTGATTAAAGGGTATAAATATACCAATGGGAGTCTCCTCGAGGAAGGTCTTGGCATTGAGACTGGCTCCATGAGACACCAGCAGCTCTGCCACATGCATCTGAAGCAGCAACAAAAACAGTGGCAGCAAATTACATTAATGGTTTCAGAAACTTATGCGAGTGCATTCATCTATTTCCTGTTGTGTTTACCTTACCTGACCCCAGCATGCTGCAGCATGAAGAGGCTGCCATCCATCTGAATCTCTCAGGTCCATGCGAGCTCCCCCCTCCAGCAGCAGCTCTGCAGCCTGCACGTAGCCATTTGCTGCTGCGATGTGGAGCTATAAGGGCAGAGGAGGAACACTGATTCGTTTTTTCCAGCGCAAAGGATTTGCTGTAGATTTGCTCTATGCATATAATCCAGTGTGGTTTTCACGCTAAAGCCACAATGTAAATGCCAAAGAATCTATTAACAACTTAAATTTGCTGACCATATAAGACATGACACTACATCTGCAAAAATCCCTCGAACCAGATAATTATTTGCTTCAAAGTTTGGAGATGTGAGTACGTCAGTGAGCACTTTCAAGCTAATGTTCTGTCAAATTAGATCCACAACAGTATAAAAAGGCCCTGCCATTAGTTCAGGCTGACGCGGTGCCGAATCCTGCTCCAATAGCTCTTCTGCAGTTAAAGTTAACTGAACAGCTGCAGCTAAAAACTGGCTCTGCTGACTCAAGACACCCACCCACTCTGCAGGTCACAAAATCACTTGTATCAGGAAACAATTATGCAGGGACAAGAGCTATGAAAGGTGAATTAGTGCACACGCTATTATCAAATGTATAATGGCAGGATATTAATTCTAGTCGCAGTCTCTTAAACCTCTGACCTGCTACCAGGCCACTCAGTGGAAATTCATATGACACAGCAGATGTTCCGATCCAGAGCTAGTTATTTTATATTCAAATGGAGATCCTAAAGATGTCTCATTTGTTGAGCTACATTTTGGGGAACTGTGTTGTGCATCAAAGTAAAACCATAGACCATGATATGACTATTTTCATTAGATAATGTTTTAGAAAATAGTGGAAAATGCTCAACTCAAGTTCCCAGAGCCACAGATGACCTAAAACTTATTTTATTTACAGGCTAGAAGTACTCATATTTCAAAGGTCTGAAATAGTGAATTTTGGGCATTTGGCTTTAAAAAAAGAAGAAGAAAAAAAAAGACAGAAACATTTAAACAGTATTAAAACTGCCTCTAACCATTGTCATAGCAACTAATACCCTAATTAATGAATTGTTTCATCTCAATATTTTATAGTCAAAAAAGAATCTGCAGAGTCTCATACAAAATATGTTGCATATGAGTCTGATTATACAACTGTGAACCCTCTTTGGGATTCAATCGTTAGATTTTGTTGCTGTTTTCTTTGGACATTTCCTTTTCCTGCATTTTATTTCCTGCAAATCTCTGAAAAAAGCTCCCAAAAATAATAGAATGTGAAGGCAAGGCAGTGCTTGCCCTTCAGCCTGATGATTTCTCAGGCAGGATTATTTGGTTGCTGTGTCAATAACCTCAGACCCCACTCAAACTCTGGCTGTGAGGATGAATAATATTAAGGTCTGAACATTACTGGTCTGAAATAACAAACAGCTTAAAAATATTTTTTTACTACAGGGGAATGAGTTTGAGCAAGTGCTGATGTTAATCTCTGGGTGTGAAGTTGATGTAGGAGGTGGGGCTATTAAATTAGACTAATGCTGCAAATCAGGTTTATTTATTTCAGTTTCACGTAGTTCAATTTCATTAAATTCACAGAGACTGAAATGCTCACGGGTTGTTTGTGCTCACCCATTCATCATTGTGTAACGTGGTTCACGCATGCGTGATTTAGTTTGGCTTGTATGCACCCAGTCTCGCTCTTTACAAGCCACAACTCGTACTCTGTTATTTTCTGTTATGTTGTCGGTACGTAGAGAGAGAAATGCACACATGATACGATCCAAGATTATTGATCCGTGTGTGCTGATTAGGATGTGCTGTAACTGGCAGAATCAGCCTTGTGCGGACTTGACACTGCAGTTCTTCTTGTAAAGTATAAAATCTTTACCAACTCACTGAAGTAAATTGCTACTAAGGCAGTATATGAAAGGCCAAGAGAACCAAAGATGTGAAAGAAAGCAAATGTATTTGCAGAAATAACAGTGACCTACAAAAAGTAATTACAAGACGCATTTTTTTTTTTTTTTTTACTGGTCTACAATAGTTTCAGTAGTAAAAAGCTGTTCTGTATCTGTCTTCTATACATCAGAAAAGGGAGCACACTGCTACATGTATGTAGAACATGTACATTTTGACAGCTTATTGTAAATCACTAATACACAGCAGAATTATTTAATTAAAAAAAAAAAAAAAAAGATCTGCTGTGTGGAGTCACTTTGAATTAAATGCAAACATCAACAAGCTGACATGCCTAAGCTGCATTTGATGTACCTTAAAGGCCGGAACTTGAAATTTTCTTATTTACGACCTCCCACGCATCTGGTGCATAAAATAAGGAGAAAAAAAAAAAAAAAAAGAAAACACAGCTGCCTCCAGATTTGCTTTGTTGCTTTTCTACAAACAGTAAGCATTGATCACCAGATATGTAGGTCACATAACTGAAGACACAGAAAAATGAAAAAGATGCAAAAGTTCCTTTTTTAAAGTTTTAGATTTGTAGACATGAAAATTGATAAACATACAGAGCAGGGCTGTTATTGACTAACCATTAATTGAATAATTGTTGTTAACAATTTAATCAATTAAAAACATATTGAACAATAAGACAGAAGGTTTACATCTCTAACACAGTAGCTTTACTTAAGTATTGTACACTGTATTGGCTGCTTTTTTGAGGAATGAAGAAAAATATGGAAGTCAGGGCTGATATTTGTGAAGTTGCCCCGTAGGAAATCTGACTTCTGGTAGCGTTTTCTTTCTTCTTTTCTCCCCCAAGTCAGATACTGGAAATTTGGAGGTCCCAGTTGCCACTCAATGCAGCTTTACTACCGTAATCCTGATGTGCATGCATAGCAGTTGAACATGTTTACCATCTTAGATTAGCAAGTTAGAATTGATTATTTAGCACAAAGTACAGCTGAGGCTGATTCAAATGTCATTAGGGGATCACCGAAATTATCACGGCTCAGCAGCCCCAGAAGGTATATATTGTATCTACAGACAGTATACAGGTTGGATGAAAAACTTTATGCCTGAAGTTCAGCAGAAATGCCTCCAGGACTTCCTTTTTACAGATGGTGCAGCATTTGCTACCCACTCTGCTTAAGGCCAACAGCAGATCATGATCTGAAAGCACATATCATGGCACAGAAAGTGGATTCTTCACCCAACAAGAAGGAGGAAAGCTCAACCCCGTCCACATGATTCAACACATCCAGAACACCATCTGTCAGGACAAAGAGCCAAGTGGAGCGAGCACTGGCTCGGTCACATGTGCAGGGAAATGTCCCACAGGCAGACCCCAACGGGCCCACAGAGACATATGTAAGACAGAGACCTGAAGGCCTGAGAAGCTGTAGTCGCAGAACAGTCAGATTGAAAACAGACTTTTCAAGGTTTGAATAGACACTTTTCCAGAACTCCAATGCAAAGACACAGAAGAGAAATTCACAAAGCCAAAATGACAAACACATCAGACTTCCCCTGTGTCCAGTGTGGGAGGGACTGTCACTCCCATATTGGCTTTTCTAGCTACACCTGATGTTGTACTACCTCCCAGAATGCAAGTCTCTCACATCTGATGGAAGGCCTTATAATCACCACCAACCTGTTGTGGGTTTCCCTGCATCTTGTCCAATGCATGCTGGGACAGGAGCTCTCTTGTCTTTTGTTTGCACTCACAGTCTAAAGATGTGGAGCAACATGTGTGTTTAAAAGGACTGATAAATCATTTAGGGTTACTACTTTTCCTTACAACTAACTTTTTAAATTATCCTAATTCTTTTTCAAGATGTCTTTCATTGTTCCATGATGATTTTTTCTTCTTCTTTTGTGTATATAAAACCAAACTTGCTTAATTTATTCTCCCTGACAGTATTAAGCATTTTTCTTTTATTACCTGTGAAACACCTAGAGATGTTTATTCGAAGACTTGAATACAAAAACAAGGATGAAAGTAGGTATTTAACAGTGAGCGTTCATCACAATGACAGACTTTGCTTTGCAGTTTCTAACCCCCTCAATACCTTTTGTTGTGCATTTTATTTGTTATAATTTCTTTTGCAAGTAAATTTAAGCAAACTAAACTTCCATTTTGCATGAAAAAAATATTTCTCCTCTTGGAGAACGATGAAACCATTTGCAATTGCAAAACATCAAAATGGTTGTTTCTGCACTTCAGAACAGGGACACAAAATGTATTTCACTGGAAAACAAAAGATTAATCTTACATAACTTCCCACCCTGTTCCAGGTCTCTTCCTCTCTTCTGCTGGCGATTTTAATAAGGCATGCTCTAGTTTGCTTCATCATGCTGGAATTAAGATTAACAGGATGCATAAAGCAAAGGGACAAGCAGCTCAATCAGACAATCTGAAGTAAGACTTTAAAGCTTAACAGGGTTATTTTGGGAAACTACCATCCCCTAGCTATTTTCATCCGGTGATCCGTCACTGTGTTTCCCCAGTGTGGCTAAACCTCTGATAGATAATAAAAGACTTCATTAAGGCAGCTGACATTATACGCCCTACTCAGGAAATTACACCTTTTTTTTTTGGGTGCTGTTTGACTTTATAATGCGTCACTGCTCTAAACTGCTAAACAAAACAAGTTTAGCGGCCCCTTTTTTAGATATACCTCTCTATAATACAAAAACAGCTGGCTTACATCCCCATTTAGTATATACAGCATAAAGAAAATAGGCCTTTCTTCGTTTTTATTCTCATGCACGCTTCAGTTGTCTCTAATTACTACATGCAACAGTGAGAGCACAGTTCTGAAAGAGAAAGATGTGACAACTGCATTAATAATAAATAATTCTGCCTCCATAAGTTTGTCAATGGAAAATCCCTCAGAGATTAGTGAACAATCCTAGTGATTCACTGTATTAAACTTTCAGATTTAGGGGTGTTGGCTGTGGCCTATAATTTTCACAAAAAGACAACAGAGCACACAAACAAGACAGTCCGGTAGTATTGCATCCACTAATATGGATTTTAGGTAAATGTCCAATCTAGTTTTGTATCAGTTAATCAGGCTATGACAAAATGTAGCTTTTATGATTCCCATTGTGTATTATTGTTTCAGTTTTATGTGTAGTTATTATTACTGCAGGTTTATTGTATTCCAGTGTTTTTTTTAATCATGACTGCAGGTGTATTTAGCACTCACAACAAAATAGCTTGTATATCTACGAAGCATTTTAAAATCATACGGCTGATTTGCTTTTAAGAAGATTATAATGAGTCTCTAAACGCCTGATTAGCTTTGAAGGTTTAATAGCCTCCCGAGACACCATTACAGAGCACGTAATCTTTAAGAGGTGAATCTATAATAAAGATGGCACACTGAATATTTACACACCATTTGCTTTTTTCTTCTTGGTGCAGACCTGTGATGCCCGATAATCTGGGGGTTTGTGACATCTCCTGAAGCTGCTAGGTATTATGGTGCTATGGTGGCATTATTTGGCCTTATTTCCAGCTCTGTAATGGTGAGTTTTATTTTTTCATCGCTTGGCACACTTATTGGACAGTTAACAAGCCAACACTAAACAATGGCTTTAGCACAGAGCACAATATTGGGATAATATTTTCTCTTTTATCGACGTTGTGGTTGTGGTTTTGTGGTTGTGGTTTTGCTTGGATAACCAGACCCTTACAGTTAGAGGTGGATCAAATATCATAACTGACACTTATATTTATGATAGTTAACATTTTTTGTGAAGTCAGTTTCATTTATGTCGCCTAATATCACAAATTTATAGGGCTGTGCCTTAATAGTCGACCAAACGTTAGACCGGGCGTCTTTATGGACAGCAGGCCAGCAACAGACTGATGATAGTATAAAGGTAGTGTCCAACAGTTTCTGTGATAATTTATTGAGGACATGGAGCTTGTAAGCTGAAATTTGTCAGTTTCGATACATTCAGAATAATTAGCGCTTTTGCTGGTGCTGCAGCCTGTTTGGTTCCTGCACTTGTAATATTTATATTTCAAAGGCTCATTAATCGGTGCAGTATTTTATTTTTCAGTGTTACATTGTATATTGATAGCAATGTTTGCATAATTTTAAAATTCGCGTTTTCTCATAGTCACCAAAAATACATATTAAATTAATATAATTAAAACTGACAAAAGGCTTGTGTAAATGATTATAAGTCAACTAGGAAAACCTTTCAAAACCATCAACAACTTAGTACCTTTCTTGTTTTGCCTTTTGCCAAATGAAAACTTTTAGCAGAATAAGGTGGATTATTAAAAATTACATCGAAAGGGCAACAGCAGCAACTGAAAACTGCTCCAAAGATGTCAAACCGTGTGTTTAAACCTCCACTTCCAACTTCTACTCCACTTGACTAAACCCCTCTAAAAGATACCACCTGCAGCAACAGCACACTTCAGCTTCAATGCCACAATGTATTGTCTGTTCTTTGACAATTTATTGTGAGGCAGCTACAGGAAGGAGAGCTAATGTTTCTTTAATTGCATATCACCTTCACAGATTTGTTATTCAGCAGCTCTTTGCCAAAGTGATGCATTGTGTTTACTGTGTAAGCTCTAAACACTCAGTTGATATAGTATACACTCACAAATGTAGACACTTTACATCATATTTACGGCTACTTTGTAAGTGTGCGCACTGCATATGTTTGTAAGTCACTGTATTACTTTATGCTTCTATGAAAGCACTATTTAAACAAACTTTTGTGTTCTGTATGATATTTTATCCTGCATAGCATTGTTCTGTTTACTTATCCTGGAAACGTATGGCAATCCTGTCCTGTTAGAAACAATACTAGACCTTATTTTATTAGTATCGATACTTAAAGAAAGACCAGGTTTAAAAGAAACAGTTTTTCCTCTGAGTTGTGTTGATTTGCGGCGGTGTGTGTGTGTGCAGCGGCCTGCTTCCTCTCGCTGCAGACACAGTGTCATATGCATACTGCAGCTTTCACAGTGACAAAACAACAAAACAAGAGGCATGACTGCAAATACAAGTGCTCTGACCGTCCACAGATTGGCAAAGCAGACACACAGAGTGAAAAATGTCATTATTTAGCCGACCGTCAAGGCAAGGACAAAGACAGTCCAGCCGTAAAAAATGCTTTTTATACGCATACTGAGGGAGGCAACACCTTCAACTTGGCAAAGGTTGTTGCTGACAGACATGCCAACTTGTTCAAAGGGTTCACAGAGCGACAGGTTAGTGAATGTGATGGGTGATATAATTACATCATGCCCATGTCCTCGGATATAAGAAAAATGAGTGTCACCGTTGCGCTTTGATGAGGCAATTAAGAGCAATGATAACCAATACATTTGGCTTTATCTTTTTGGCTGACTGACTGTGGGGAACATCTTGAAAACACAGTGTTCACACTTTACGATACCTTGCTCCCTGTGGAAAAATAACTCACTCCTGTTGTTTTATGGCTTCTTTTTACATACTCCACTGCCTTGTATGGATCTTGTCAAACTGCGTGATTTTTTTTTAACTAATGTAAAAAAGTTTAAAATTTTTTTTTAGATTTGATGTTGGCTTATTGGAACAGAAATGAATATGTCTTTTTTTTGTTTTTGTTTTTTTTAAATCATAAACTAGTATGTTTGACATTTCAGATTGTAACATCACAGATTTTTTTGAGATTTTTATTTTTTTTAATTGCCCGTCAACCCCTTTCAGTACTTTTAAAAAAATCTTACGCTACATCAAGTATTTAAAATATTAAGTTAAAAAAATCTTTATAAATGTCCATATTTTATGATACCAAAAAATTCAGAGATAGTTGAGCAGAAATTGTCGCTTTGAGATGGAATGACTCTGTTCTGTCATCTGCTATATCATTAATTTTCTGATATTTCCTATAGTATTGTTTTTTTTTAATGTATTTAGCCAGGTATCACATCAAAGTCTTAATTTTGTATCACGACAACACAAATCCTGTAGGAATTGAATTTCATGTCATCTAATTAAATATAGCTGAAACAATGAAGAAGAAGGGGGCTGCAAGGTGGCGCAGTTGGTAGCACTGTTGCCTCGCAGCAAGAAGGTTGCCGGTTCGCGTCCCGGTGGGGGCACCGGAATCTTTCTGCGTGGAGTTTGCATGTTCTCCCCGTGCAGCGTGGGTTCTCTCCAGGTTCTCCGGCTTCCTCCCACACAGTCCAAAAACATGTTGAGGTTAATTGATGATTCTAAATTGTCCGTAGGTGTGAATGTGAGTGTGCTTGGTTGTCTGTCTCTAAGTATGGCCCTGCGATGGACTGGCGACCTGTCCAGGGTGTCCCCTGCCTTCGCCCTAAGTCAGCTGGGATAGGCTCCAGCCCCCCCGCGACCCTAGTGAGGATTAATATAGAAAATGGATGGATGGATGGACAATGAAGAAGGTAATGTGCCTCCTACCAGTGTGGCTCCCTGAGAGTCAGGCTGGTTGACCTCCTCTCCTTGTCTCGTCAGTTCCTGAATGTCTCCCAGCATCCTCCTCTCCGTTGATGCTCGTGTCTCGTTGATCATCTCCTGGGTGATGCCTGTCAATCAAACATGCACGCAGAACCAGAGTTAATAATGAGGGAGGTAGGTTTTTTTTTTTTTGAATCCCTGACAGCGCTAATATAAAGCTGCAGCATGCTGACATGGCTAGTTTATGATCAGAGGCACACGGAGAAGCACCTTGGGGGGTGAAGAAGCTGAGACACAACATGATGTGTATGATGAGGCTGGAACATAACACAATGCTTGGAAATAAATTCAAAAAGTGAACTTCATAGGAGAAAGCTTCCTTTCCTGGATTGTCAGCAACACCTTTTTTAAATTACGCTGGATGTTTTCTATCAGCAACGGTTCGTGAATTCTACAACAAAAGCTACTGAGCACAAATAGAAAAAAATGAGGTTTCAAGGAGAGTGGAAAAATATTCAAGTGCCAGCAGCAGACTCTGCTTTTTGTTGTGTCGCATGGGCACAAGGCCCAAACTCATACATATGTGATACTATTCTCAATAAAATATGAACAATCTTAATGATCGTAGGAAGTGAATTCAGCTTCAGATAATTATTTTCATTATTTAACTTTCCTGGCAATTACTTCCTGCAAAATGGGCAGAGGAATTGTAAGATCAATACAGAGCTACAGAGCTCAGATATGAATATCTGAAAGAAATAAAATGACCATTCTATTTTGGCGGCAAGGTAGTTAACTTTCAGGCGTTCTTCCCTATCATCTTTTGGCAAAGAGGTTTGTGGAGTTAGGCCCAGTTCAAGCTCAGGTGAGTCTGTATGTCACCACCACTCTAAATTCCTCCTTTAATCCGTCGTCCTGCTGCCAGGTAGGAGTGAATACCGTGACCACCACACTTCAGCGAAGAATTTATCCTCCCACAGCTGTAATGTACTGTGCCGTCCAGCAAATTGAAAGAAATGTCAGATTAACAATTGCTTGTCAGTCAGAAGTGTGGCTCTTCTATTTTTGCAGTATGTAACTGACTGAATATGTGGTTTAACTTATAACTGAATCAGGTGCATAAAGGGTTTAAAGGTTGACCATCCTTAATGTGAAAACAGCAAGAAATAAAAGCTTAAAGTCTGAATATTCAGAGGAGTTCGTCATTTAAATACACAAGCGACACAAAAACTGACCAGATTTCCATGAAATAAATAGTGGGAGCAGACAGGTATCACCTTCCAGTGCATATTTTATTGCTGACCTTTCAATTGACACAGAGTAAAGAATGATGGTGAGTAAAGCTGAAGGCAAATTTATCGACTGCTCCTGCTTCCAGGTGGCAATTTTTAAATCAAAATCCTGTTTCAGTGTCACACTCTTGTTTTTAGCAGGTGCTTGTGATGAAGACACTGTAAAATTTCACAAGCATTTGGAATCAGAGGGTGTTTGAAGGTTCAGGAATCAGGGCCATAACCTTTTGTAGATGTAAAGTAAAGCATCCCTCCAGCAACTATTTTCTTTTGTGCCGTTTCTGTCACAAAGGCAACAGTGGCTCTGATGTCTATCACAAATTTTACTTACCTTCACATTGCCTTTGACCATATTTTGATTTCGCTGCAGTGATGCCCCACAGCTTGAAAATACTCATTGGTTTTTGCAAAATGTAAAATCTAACAAGCATTCTTCATTGCCAAACTACAACATACACTGTAAACAGAGAAAGGATCAATATACAGCCACATGAACAACCAGAAAGGAGCCTTTCACAAACTGAAATATCTCACTGATCCTGAGACAGTCTGTGGAGTTTATGGAAGAAAACTAGTATATAATTCTTAACCAGGTGTGTCCATCCTGTGTCTGCTATGGCAAATTTATAGCTGTTTCTGCAGTTGCTGCATTGTACCGCTCATGTGTTCCTATTTGGACTTCTCTCTTGAAATATGTATTAATTTTTAAGATTTTAAAAGAAGGTTGTCATTGGGGAGTTGAATGGCAGCTGTTCTAGCTGATCATTGCTATTTGACACTCACACTTCTGTTTTTACCAAAGACTGTAGCTCCAGGAAAAGCCAAGACACAACAGCTAAGAGCAGTAAATCAGACAAGGGCTGTAGCTAGTTATTATTTTCATTACTGATTGATGTGCTAATTATGTTTAAGTGGATTAGTCTATAAAATGTCTATCATATTCACAAAAGTTTGGTTTTGCCTTGCCAACAGTTAAAAACTTCAGTGATATAAAGCCGATAAAAGGCACTAGTCTGTGGACACAATGTCGTGTACAGCTCTGTTATTGTTTTTTTGTGCTTCACTGAGGACGTTTAAACTCATTTTAAACAGATTGCTCACACAAGGTCTGCAGACAGATAAATTAGATAATGTTGCTTCCCAGAGTCCAGAGTGATGCCAGCTAATGTGCTACTTAACCAACAGTTCAAAATGTACATAAATATGTTGAACTTACAGTGATAGAAAAAAAACAAAAACAACCAGAAAATCCTCACATTTGAACTGCTGGAACAAGTAAATGTTTAATATGCTTAACAAATTACTCAAGCAATTAACAATGATTGTGCAATTATTTTCTGTCAGTTGTTTATTCCAGCATTAAATGGAACCCACAAAAATCTCTTTAAAGAACTAACCAACACAACGTCGATGTTAATCAGCAGTCTACAACCTTAGCCCCTTCAGGTATGTGCTCCTTTAGATGACAGAAAATGTAAGAAAGTACCATTTTGCTGTGCTTGGACTCTTATTACAAAATAAAGAACTATTGCTGCTGCTATTGCTGCTGCTATTGCTGCTGCTGTTGCTGCGTCTTAAAAATGGATTACACTGTTTGAATCGTGAAGCCTTGTGCTTACAAATGACAATTCATAGTTCAAAATACAGTAGCAATTTTTACATAGCCTATTTTCAGGCACAAGGGTGTTAAAGGGTTAACTGGAATTTATCTTCCCTCCATCAATGCAGTTTTGAATTTGAATGGGCAAAAAAAAGCTGCATTATCAGTGTCAGTTGTGCAGCCAGTGGTTTGACTAGTCTGCACGCCCCGCTTTGTTTCACCCCTTCAGTTTCAGCTAGACCGATCTCCTTATCACTGCGGCTCATCACAGATGAACTGGGCTCTACAGGGGAGGATCAAGGAAGAGTCAGCTCAGTCAATGCTGCATATCAAGTGCTGTGTGTGTGTGTTACAGGGAGAAACTGCCTGTGTGCCCAACCCTGCAGCTTCTCTGGAGAGAGAAGTCTTATCCACCAGTACAGTGCTGAGAACATTACGGGAGCAATTAGCAGTGCTGCGCTCCCTTTGATCAGCTTAATAATCATTCTTCTCACCTACTGTACTGCTATCTGCATTCTGCAGCACGAGAGACCCTATTGTAAGGAGGGAACCTCATTTTCTAGTGTCTGTTTTCCCTCTCTGAGCCCTCACCCTCTCTCTCTGTATGTGATTCCAACATTGCCTTACATCCAGCATGCAACCCACACAATGTGGTGTCATGTGCCTGTTTGTGCTGTTCAACACGATTAACCTGCACTTGTTTACGATATAGCACTTAAAATAACAGGGCTTTTTTGGCCTTTAATTATCCAGAGAAATATGACTGAGCACTCAAATGCTCTCTTGCACCACCTTGCTTCAATGCAGCTTCCTCTGTTTACCACCAAGCAGCTCCACCGATGCATTTGGAATTTAGTGTTGTGCTCAAGTTCACCTTAAGTAAGGAAAATGTTACTGCCTTGTCTTGTTTGCCTCTACTTCTTAAGCATGCACATACACTAAATCAAAAGCGGCCAACATCCTCACACATGTAATTGAACCTGTGAGCACATGAATAAAAGTTTGCTTTTCACACAGCACACTGTCCCCTTGCAGTTAGTGAGGCTAGCTGATCTGAAGCTAATATTTGTAAATGAGACTCAGAAAGAAGCATGTGAAGTGATTTGTGTGATAACACAAATGCTTGTTTTAAAAGCTTTAGGAGATTTATGCTGTTTGACCAGATATAGTTGTATTTAAACAGTTAGCATCTGTTGTATCTCTACAGCAGAAGTGGAGAGAGCAGAGAAGCATGAAAGGTCCCATGTGCTTTAAGTCCATTTTTTTGTGTTTTTAGGATGTCATAAAGTCAGAGGTTAAAACTGTTTAGATATGTAGACATTTTTCTTCTGCCATTCCTTAATAGATGTGGCTAACACTTCCATTAACTTTGGTGATATGCACACAGTTCACGGAGAAATTGCAAAGCCGAGGTACATTGAGAGCGGGTGGAAACTTCAAAACCAACATAAGGTCAATAAACAACAACTGAGTGTCGGCTATTGTGATTTCATGTTCCCTGTTGTGTTTCAGTGCAACCTAAGCCTGGCCAGTGTTTACATCTTTACATCTCTTTGCTTCTTGAGACAACAGTTTGGCTCGACATGCTCATGTCTATACAGCCTGTTAATTGGTTAGCTTAGCACAAAGTCTGCAAAGTGCTCAAAAGTACAATAGCCTCGCAGCACCTCTAAAGTTCACTAATTAGCATTCTATGTTTCTTTTTTTTTTTCTTCTTTTTTTTTTGCACAAAAACTTAACTAAAACAAGGACAATTCAGCATTTTACATGGTGCCAGAACATTTCTTGGCTGGTAGCAGTAACTTCCTGAAGTCTTCATTCACCTGGCAAATGCTCCTTGTTGTGTTTCCTTGCATGTTCTCAGATTGGTATCAATCTCATCAAACTATATGCCAAAAAAGCAAATAAGCATATTTCCCAAAATGTTGAAAGCATTCCAACAAACCAACCACATTTTAGCAGCCAAGTCACACTACAGCATTCGTCTAAACTGAAAAGCCCCCGCAGCCAGACTTTGTTGCTTTGTTGCCAGCTGTGTGCACGCATGCCAGCCTGTAGATGTAACTGTTAACTAGAAAACAAAAGCAAAACATTGACAAGAGCTCGTGCTAAGGAGGTTGATTTCACTCCAGGGTAAATAAAGTTGTCTATTACCCCGACTCCCTTTGTTCGAGACTTTCTTTGTATTGCACAAACACAGACAGAAATGCAAAACACATCTAAAGCCCAATGCAAGTCTCCCGTCCTTCATCATTGATGTGCATTTATGTATATATGTGTGCGTTGGCGCTGATCTCCTTGAACTCTTCCTCACTCATGTCAAACAGACTGCCTGTACTGACTGCAGCTGTTTGCCAGTACACAGCATGAATATACAATATCCTGATCTGCTTCCCATCAGGAGAACTGTGAACTTCTCAGAGCTATCCGGAGTGTCAATCCTTAAACTGAGCGGGACACAAAGTGCTTTCTGAGGTCACAACTCTGCTGCCATCTTCAGCAATCTGTTCCATGTGGCAGGCAGCCTTTTAAGACTGTCAATAAGCTTCACCCTGCAGCAGTTAAGGAAGCTTTACATCTTCCTTATCTAAAGTGCATGAAGCTGAATGTCCGCTAGATCCATCTCTCCAACAACTGTACATTTATGTTATGGTTTACAGAGTAGTAGCAAAAGTGTCTGAAGTGTTTGAAAAGTGGAAACTTTTGATAGACTTTCCAAAAGCCAAAACATAAGAGCAAAAGTGGAAGGAGCCAAGTAAATTACATGTTTATCTGCTCTAAGGTAACCTGCACAGTTTGTTGTAATAGTTTATATTAATTTAGGGTTTTAAATTGTCTTTAGTTTTAAATTTGACTTATTTTGATTTGACTAAATTTGTGATGTATTAAAATTTGCTGTGTAAATAAATGACTTGGCTTTAAGCTAATAAAAGCAGTTTTATAGCTCTACTTATACTTATTATGCTAGGACTAATTATTGTATACTGATCTACACAGCAAACAATAACCATGTCATTCTTTATCTACATGTCCTCTATGAGAAGGATCACCTGCTGCAGACGATGAATTTTAGCTTAAATCCTGCAGCTTCACCCTTTCAGCATTACATCATGTATGCTAGCATCAGTGGCCCATTTAATAGGGTTCAGGTTTTAAAACAAGTCCCCAAAAACGTTCTAAAAAGTCAGCTGCATACTGTGATTTCAATCAGTCTATGGGACCTGACAGTCTAAGTTGTCATTTTAGCCAGGAAAATGTATAGTTATCTAAAAACAAAAACTGCTTCTGTCTACTTCTGTCTGAAATCAAGGATCAATTGTCCCAAAACTAAGAAAGAATTTAAATTATTCCCCTGTAAACTGCATATGTGTTGAATGCCAAACAGATGTAGCAACAGCAGTAAGGGGAAGTTGGTCTGATCAAACAGTGATCAGCTTCACAGGCAGTTGTTAGTTGTCCTCGATCTGTCTTCTTCAGCATGACTCATAAAATGCTGTACAGGAACTATGATTGTTAAAAAGCCTGTACTGATAAATTGATAGCAGTAAAAGTCTGATCTAACTGGCATAACACTGATGAAAGAAGACAGCCCACTCTGTGCAATGTGCATGGAGAAGTGACGTTATCGCCCTTTTTCAATCTGTCTGCAGAGTGATAAGTTCCCAAATTTATTCAAGGGTGCAGAAAAAAATATTCCTATCAGCTGAGAACTGCAGTCTAACAATTCTGTCCACAGACCCCACTGCTTTGCCATCTCTTTAATTATTCATACTCTACCTCTGTTGGCCATGGCTGTCTCGATGATGTCCAGTGTTGGATCGTCTTCACACAGGTCGTAGGGCATGTTCCCATCAGAGTTGACTGCCAGCAGATCTGCACCACTGTGGGAGATGAGCAGATGAATATTTTAAAAAATCTGTAATATTAATCTTCAGAGGTTAATAAATGTTCTAAATGTACCGTCTCCATGGTTGACGTGAGGACAACAGAAGGGAAAGCGTTTAATATATTATACTTAATGGCACCATCTGTGCCGGACTCAGAAGGGTAAAAATAACTGAAATAACTTTAATCATTATATTAAAACAGGCCCGTGTTTCATGTTCTGATCCACTGTGAGACGCAAAAATTCTGAAAACTGCTGATCTATAATTCAAAGTCTTGGACAGACATGACTAAATAAATCTCGGTTTGAGCACTAATTGATGATGCTAATTAAATTCTTTCAGTCCAGAGCAAGTTGGCCTGCATTATTCAGCTGGTTTTAATCAGTAATTTCACTGTGGACAATGAGTCCAAGTGACAATATGAGTGATTTGACAAGCGCTGCATGTCAACAGATGGCAGCAGTGTGTCTGTATAGTGTGTGTTTCTGTGTTTCTAGTCCCTGCATACAAGCTGTAATTCAGCCCTCCATGTTCACAAGTAGAAGCGATATGAGTTTGTACACATACAGTACGTTCACTTGTCTCCATTGCCTCTTGGCATATGTACTAGTGTTTTGCTATTGTGTCTTCATTAGGATGTAATTAAATCCTAATTAAACATGTTCACCCTGGCTGTACTCATAAATCGTCTTTACTTATTTAACATATTTGCAGGTGTTCCATGTAATGAGGACATTTTTTTTTGCCTTGAGAAAACCTGGGTCAGTGTTATTGAATTATTAACAACATTTGCATAACAAAGATGGAAAATGGCTCAATCAGTGCCATTTGTACATCATTATATGTCCTCGGGCTGGACAGAATTTGATAATATCCTTTGTTGACTTTCACCGGGATCACATTAAGATGATGAGATGACATCATGTTGTTGTTTCACCACTTTGCAAACTGAAAATGCATAGTGTGATTAATGTGTTTTTGCATACAGTTGCATTTACCATACTGATGCTGGAAAATATCCCTAATATTGTTTTGATGCTGCCCATCTCTTGCGTACTTGTTCTTCTTTTACACAGCTGGAATAAGAGGAGGACAGGGCCATTTTCACCACAGCTTTAAACCATTTTCCAGTCCTTGTTTATGTATTTGTTTTAAGTTATTACAATGCTTTCTCTTATTTTAATAGCATGGGCTTGCCATTTCCTCTGTCGTGAGGCGCATTATTATCAATTTTTGCTGCTCCAGGTTGCATCCTCTGTTGTTTTTGGAACAGTGAACCTCATTTCTCTTGCTCAGAACTCAATTAAAAAATAATTCAAGCTCCCTACAAATTACCGTCCGTGGCCCACTGGGGACAGTGGATGCAATTATACCTGCACATTTGTCAGCAAGATAATACTATGCCTGCTAATTTCAGACTATGGTGTGAGCACATGTTATCATCAGGAAATGTAATGGTGGAGGTGATCAGCCTTGCCCACCCCTTCCTCTGCTGACAGTTATTGATTATTCAAGTCCAGCTGGTCAATATGAACGTTAAACTTCAACCTCATACAGAATCTGTTGAATAACTTCAGCCTGGCGAGTCAGTACCAAATCGCAACTGACTGACCAAGTTGTTTCTTTGTACTTTTTTGCAACTTGTTAAAACACAGAAAGTGTGTATTTTTTTCTTAATACTACGATCTGCTGCTCTGATTGACTACAGTGAAGCAATTGAGTGATGACCTGTTGAGTTGAATCAAACCTGTTGCATCTCATCTTATCGGGGCGTTTACTATTTTTCACACCATACATGGTCTTCACAGTGAGACTAAGTGCCAGTACTCATTTTCCCTGAAGCTTGAATGAGACTCATATTATACTTCATAACAACACACTCAGACATTCATGGAGGTGGTCTTTATCTGGGGCAAGATAAGAGCCACACTGCAAGAAACCCAGGTAGAGTGAATCCTGCATGACTTACTGTGCAATGAGAATTTTGACAAGTCCCGCGTGGCCGCAGGTAGCAGCAGCATGCAGCGGTGTCCATAGTTCATTATCCTGAGCATTAACACTGGCTCCTCGGTCTAGCAGGATCTTCACCATCTCCTCATAGTTGTCTATACAACACTGTGTGAAGACAGAGAGGGAGGGGGACAAGATTGGATTTGGTTTAACTTGAAAGCATAGTGCTTAAAACCTTGAAAAAGAAACAGAGGATGGAGAGAGAACTGAAAGAAAGACGAAAATAAATAAGTATGGAGGTAAAAAATGAGAAGAAGTAGAAAGACAAAAGTTAACACTTTGCAGGGCCTGTGTCTGTCGCTGCTGTTTTCCCACTCAGTCATCAGCTAATGTGACAAACTGGTATGGCTTCCTCTTGTTTGAAGAAATGTTATGCAGCTGAAAAGGAGCTCTAAGTATAATTCATACTGTGAGTACTCAGCTGTGCTGCACTGACACTGTACGCTTCAGCACCCTAATCAGTGCAAGAAAGGGATGAGAAAAAGACTCATTTGTCACCAACAGCACAGACGAACAAGAAGTCCATAAAGAACTCGAGCTGTATCTCTTCAAAAGTCTTTTAACAGCATATTGTAGAGTGCAAAACCGAGAACGCATTAAGCCAATTTGGACACAGTCATTGTGACATCGCAGCCGCTGTGTGGGCTGCTCCCTGGATCTGAGACAAAACTGGAAATGCACCCATAACTCACACCCATTCACTGAGATGCAGAAACAAAGACAGAGAGGGACAGAAAGTATTTTCCTTGTTAAACTGGGTGTGATTACAGGGTGTAGAGAATAGAGAATTTTCCATGGAAACCAATGTTGCAAACCGGCTGCTGTCAGCAGCAGCAGTTTTCTCCATCAGAGCTAATTGGTGTGAGTGTGGCAGTGCCATGCCGTTGAACAAAGATAAAGACGACTGAGAATAAGTGCAGATAGGGAGAGGCAACACAGAAACAGGCTGCAAAGTGCAGATATAAAGAATGGGATTACTTTGACACAGTAAGAGGATCAGATATAATCAGAAAACTGAAGGATTCAGAGCAGAAGCCTTGTTTCCAAAGTCAGCCAAAGCCTGTGTTATTATTTGTGATTGTAAAGTTGTGGATTTAAATCTGGCTCATGACATTTTTAATCCAACCTCCCGGCGCTTCAGTCTAGAACATATTAAAGCAAAAATCCAGCTTCTACACCTGGATGTTTTCAACAAAGAGCATCTACACTTTAGTCAAACCCTGCCTGAGTGTTGTAATTTCTCTTTTCTGTTTTGAAATGAAATGAGACATCTGTCATGATGAAATGCAAAATCTTTTCTGACAAAATGACTGCTGATAATCCCATTATGAAGCCTGAATGTACTTTATTGAAGATTTAAACAATGAGAGGAAAATGAAAAAAAATATTGGTAGCAAATAGAAACAAAATAAAGATGACAGGGAATAAATGAGCTAAATAAATACATTCATTTGGAAAACTGCTTATCCTCTTAAGGCTTCCAAAAAGCAGCAGCCTCTCCCAGCATGCATTGTGAAGGAGGCATGGTACGCCCTATTACAGGCCTGACACACAGGCCTGTAATGTTTTATGCTTTCCAAATCCCAACAAACCATTAAAGCCTCTGTGCAACTTTTACACATACTAAGTTCACAATTCTAGTGAAAATGATTTACTCACAGATTACAATTCTGTGTTTTGAGGCTCTATCTTTAAGCAGTTTGCAAAACTTTTTAGAGTGACATAAATGTTCATTATATAAAATAAGTCAAAATTGTAACTTTATTAATGATTTTTTAAATAGTTGGACAAATCTGTCAACCAAAAACCTCAAGTACTGTTTTGATCCAGAATCTCAAATATGAAGATTTTCTGCTCTTTTCTATTCGGTGTTGTTGCGGATTAAGGCTTTTTTTTTTTTTTTTTTTTAAATATAGCTCCTATGTGTTTTTGCCCTTTGCCCACATGCCAACACAGTTTCAGCTCACTGAAACTCTTTCCAAGGTTAACATTTTCAGAAACACTGTTTGCAGTGTTGACATAAGGTCAGGGGTGTCTTTGCTTGTGAGAGTGTTCACCATTGTCTTGTTTGCATGAGGCGATTTTGTGTAGTGGCGGAAGTGGCCAAAATAGTGCTGGTGCTAATTTACCTCACAGGGCTTTTTATCTTCACATATATAATAATAGAATACTCTATTTCGAAGAACAGAGGTGTCGGAATCAGTCCACACACATGATTTCCCCTTTTCATGACAACTCGTCTGTGATAGCCTGCAAAAGAGATAATATTTTTTAACAAGCTTATGATTGGCAGATGTGGCTTTAGAGTTAAGGTTCATTAAATAATCTCTGCCAAGTTTCTGCATTGTCACATCGACTGACAGAAAGAGGAGGCATTATAAACTAGTTAACTGAGCACAGGTTTAAAACATCACAGTTTAAATTAGTTTGTCGTTTCCTGTTCAGCCTAATACTTCACAATACTAGCTGCTCTAATTCCTACATCTTGAAAAGGCTGATAAAAATGAATGACAGAAAGAACTTCTCAACTTTTCCACTTAGCTTTCAACTTTGCATCACATTGTACATGCTCACCATATAAACCTTAACTAAGGTGCAGAGGGAGGATAGTTTTCTTTTTTGTGGATTTACATCAAGGGTGAGCTAAAGTGCTATCTGTAGAGGCTTCTAGTAGCTCAGAGCAGGAGCGAGAGCAGGGCAGACAATGATACAGATGGAGGCACAAACATGAATATAAACCAACTGGATGGAAATGCCAAGAAAGAGAAGTGGGAGGGCAGATTACAAGACAGATGAATGTCACTTTGGGAAATGCAAGCGACAACAGAAGACTCTGTTGTTCACATCCTGAAAGAGTCCCTGTTTTAAGGTGATTTTAGAGCAAATAACCATTTCTTCTATCAAAACCAAAACAGCAGACACTAGGTCTTAGCCATATTTTCAGGGCAACAGAACACAATTATAGAAACTGAATATATTAGTAAATGATAGATATCAAATTTCTGACTGTCTTTGTTAGTATTAACTCTCAGTGTCATATAATTGAGGCAACAATAGCTGAGTAAAGCTGTGATATGATTTGATGGCTCAGAACGTCGCCTTCTATACCACATACAAATACATCTCTTTTGGCTTCAAAACAAAACGTCAGTCTCCATTCTCACCTGCACTCCATCTGTGATTCTGCTTTCTTGCTCTCTGATAAAAACTTTAATCGAAATGTTTTAACAAAAAAAATAAAAAATGAATAACAAAATAAACAGACAAGTAGATAACACTGATGTGAGGAGTTGCAAGCAAGCTCTGGAGTTTTGTAGCTTCGACTTGCAGGGCTACTCAGATAAGGCAGCTCTGACACGAGTGCAGTGGGGGAGTACATAAATTAATATACAACACAAGAGAGGAAATGAAATTACTGCACAGATGCACAGGATAGATAGCAGGAAGACAGATAAGAGGCGAAATTGAAAAAAAAAAAAAAAGGCTGACTGACTGGAAACTCGAATGGCTGACAAACACATCCTGTGAGAAACATTTCAGTTGAGGCGAAGGTGTACGCGGAGATTACCAGATGTGAAGTTTTACAATAAAGTTTTGCATGAATGTTTAACTGTAAATGAAACTGTGATACTGCAACAGTTTGCATTGAAGTCTACCACTGAAAAACAGTTGCTTCGTGGTTATGAACTGTGGCTGCTTTTGACAAACCACACAGGCATAACATCTTGTCTGCAGGAAACTTTGTTGCCTGGGTATAAGAATTTGTGTGACAAATAAAAGGAAAGGAAACAGAAAATACAACAAATGGGCAATAATAACAACCTGGTCTCTGACATCTGAAACGTTGCCTACTTTTACATTTTCTGTGTTTATAATAGGTTTGTTGCAGCTCATTCACAGTTGCTGGTAAAAAAGTGACCATTGGAGCTGTGCAGGAGAGATTATTACATAGGGTGTCATCTTCTTGTAACACAGCCAAGAAATACTGTGAAAATGCTGAGAAGTGTGAGACTGATGGAGTCCAGAAGCTTGTCGACAACTAGTAACTACTCAGTCTCTACCTCCTTTAAATTAACACAAAAAACAATTAGTTGAAGAGAGAATATTAACTGTTGAAAAGAGAAAGCTCGCGTTCTTGCTTGCGTCAACAGACTAAGAAGTTTTTGCCGCTACAGTCTCAGCCTCAGTCTGTTGAGAACAGGATGTTTTGATGGATAAAAGCAAACTTCAGACACTCAGATTACTGAGTTGCTAAATTTAAAACTCTTCTCTACTTGTGCTACAGCTCAAAAATACAGACACCTGTAGTTTCATCTAAAAAGTCAAATCAGAAGTTTAGGTTAGAGTGACTGTGATGTAAAGTAGCCTCAATAGTAGGGTTCGGCATTATGGACACAGAGTCCTCAATCAGTCTACTCTTCTGTTGAATTATAGCTTTTGCCTACAATGTGGGCCTGATCTGTTTGGAAGCGGAGGAATTTAAAGAGTATAGAGAATTAAAATCTCTGTGATATATGAAGAGTGAAAGCGCTACATGGTGCTAACAGCAGACAGGCAGCGTGAAAATAAAAAGAAATATATAATGGCTGCAGTCTGGAGAACCTGGACCAAGTCACAGAGTGCAGGAGGAGGTTTGCTTAGGGGCTTCTCTTTTTGATTCAAAATTTTTCTGAAGAAAATTTGCAATAGGCTCAGTGTGAAAGAGCCATGTCTATTGACTTTTTTTTTTTTTTTTAGTATGTATTCAGTGTAATTTGGTGTAAAAGACCTTTACTGTCAGTGATACTTGCATAGTTGATAGGTGACAGGCAAAATGAGCAGGAAAGAACAAAGTGTCTTCATGACCTTCTTAGAAAGGCTGTCAGAAACAGAAGTGTTCTCTGTGGAGGCTGCTTTATGTGTGTCAACTACGTCCGGTGTTCATGAAGAAAAGAGAACCAACTCGAAGGAAAAGACAGACGAGCATGAGTCATACGTTTTCTTATTTTAGTTTGCGTGTGTGCACGTATGGAAATATTAAAATGGCATATTGGTAATTCAGAGAACAACTTGTGTCTTTCATTTTCAGTCTGAATCTAGTCATTGGTAAGCTTGAAGATGTGATTCTGAAAAAATGAACAGCTGCATAAAATCGACAAGAACAAGAACATTTACGCACTAACTCATCTTAAGGCTTCAGGCTGTGGCAGTGGCATGACAGATGTCGTCAGAAAAACCAAAGAAGCTACAACCTACACACTTGCTAACAACCAGGCTAATCTCCTAACCGCCTTCTGAATAAACCCACATACTTCAACCCACCTGCTAGCTAACTACTAACTTGCCGCTGAGCTAAACACAATGAAGCAAGCAGGAGAATAATGTGCTATTCATGATGCAAAGTATTCACACAAGGGATGGGAGTGTGGCTGACACAAAGGCCCAGATTATGCCCGTGTGGCTGGAAAACAACGACGACAGTCTTGCTGGGAACTGTCAGTGGGCTGAGAGGGCTGCAGTCCAGGTTGACAAGCAAAATGACGAGGAAATGAGGCTGAGATTTTTTACTCTTAATGGCTGACATCGGATCGGGGATACTGCCAGGAAAGCTGCTGGGGACAGAGCTGCCACCTGAAATGGAAATCTTCAGGGGTTAAGTCGGCTAGAGCAGGAGCAGGTGGCTGAGAGTGCAGGAGATTAGAGGTTAAAAGTGAACAGAGCTGAACAAAGCATTACCAAATCACGAAGAGTGAAAGGATCTGGATGAAAAAACCCAAGATGTCGAGTTCAGCTATTGGGAATCAGACATATCAGGCTAAATGAATTGAATGTGAGCTGCGACAATCAGTCGAGTACAGTGTGGTACCTCAAATGATGATTTCTGGGCTTGAATCTCCATTTAAATTAGTGTACCTTTTCCTTTCCTCTCTTTTTCTGTCTCTCTTTCACACACAGTCCAACATCAACACGAAATCATGTCTCTAAAAAATAAATTAGAGCATATTAATAAGAAAGAGTGATGGATATTACTGAACATGGGGAGCCAAGTGTAAGAACATGATGCTGGCAGGTCTGAGTCCTCCCAAGGCTGACGTAACGAAGACCTGACTGACTAATGAAAAGGCTGGAAACACACCAACGCAAGCTTCACAACTCCACATGATCATATCCTGCCGATGATCCTTACAGCAGGATTATCAGTCAACTCTGTATGTGCCTCTGTCATCTCTGCATACATTTTTAAGTGTTTTTAAATGTGATTCCAGCACTCTGTTGATGTTCTGGGTCATCGTGCCCACTCACCCACACCGGTGTCTCGAAGCAAAACACAAGAGCTTTGAGCCAGATAACAGATAACAGCTGGGACTCGCCCAAATGTGGGACAAGGAGAGGCAGGTGTGTTTGGAAGCATCTGCTGGCAAGGAGGTTGTCTTCCTCTACCTCTTAGTGCTTTCAAAACCAAAAATATCCTTGTATACCTGCAATATCTTCCTGGCAAAGCAAAAACATGAGTTAGAACCCTCTTGACAAAGTATATTATATGATTCAATGCCAAAAAAAAAAAAAAAAAAGCAATTACAGCCAACAAAGCTGCTAATATGAACAGTATCTGATGTATGCACTGCTGGAAATAACGTGTAATTATACACAAGCATTTAAATTCACTTTTTGTGCTCTTTGCTGTGCGTTAGTTGCAGCTACAGTCAAGGCTTTCTCCAGGTTGCTGGATGGGTTAGTTTAGCATTTTCAGACTGTCTTGTTGAGCTCATCGCCTGTGACAGTTAATTTTCTCCCTCCTTGTCATTAATTATAAAGAGACAGAACACTCTCCAGCCTAGCAACTTGAGGGCCACAAATGAGACTTTGAAATTCTCCATTCAGAAGCAAGACAGATGTCTTGTCCCCTAATATATTACAACCCCCAGTTTCGTTCGGGTCAGTACGGTAGCCTTTCTCTCTGGAGTGGTGGAGAACTCGCAACATACATTTTGTCTTCTTTCAGCTTAAAGCTCTAGCAGTGCAGTGGTACAATGATGGTGCAATGCAAAGCTTGAGAGACTCATTTCTACCTGTTGTAGCTGTTTGCTGCCACAAAACATATGGAATAATCACAAATGTAAGATAGTCCTGTTTGTGTTTTTGGTCCTTTGGCTTCTTCCCCTGCTTCAGAAAACACAGGTGACAAAACACATGTCATAGTGCAGTGGAGTCGAACAGATTACTGTTGCATGGAGTCACAAGCTGTGCTTTCGAGGGTAGATCAAAAAGTTCTGAGTCTGTTCATCATTTGCATGCAGTGAGTGCATCATGGCTACGTGCATGCGCCATATGCAAGCACTAACAGTCACGAGTCAGGATGTTGCATGTCAGCGCACTGTAACCATCTAGATCTGTTTTACGCATTTATGTGAGAACTGGTAGATGCGCATTTGCAATATCTCCATGGACTGCAAAGTGGAACAGACAAGAAAACATCACATTCTGTGTCAGTCAGTAGCCCTGGACATCCAGACACTTTATGTCAAGGAACATCGCTGGTGACTAGATTTGCGTCTGCAGCTATCAACAAGAGAAGAAACAGCAGTTCTCATAGTGAAAAAACTCAGGTCAAGAGTGAAATGGGACAATGCTTCTTTTCTTTCACATTCACAGTTTTGCACCAGGGACTAGTCCCCCAGGGTCAGACTGATGAGACAGAACTCTGGGATGTGTGACAGAAAACCTTTGGCGGAAATGACCTGAACTGTGGCACAATGGCATTTGGGTGCTACAATGTGCTGAACCTGCTCACAGCTCAGGTTTTTCAGGCCACAACAACAGAATCATCACTGCCCACCCTGCCCTACTTGCCAGATTTGAGTGCCTGTCATGGCTTCTTATTTTTCCACAAAGTGAAATTCAAGTTGAAGGATCACTGTTTTGACATAGCTTAAGAGATTCAGCAGTCATTATAGATGGTGCTTGACATGTTTACATAAATGGCCTTGCAGTCTTGGAACTTTTCGATCACTCTTCTTATAAAAGCTTGCATGGTACATTGTATCATACATCATACCAAAAGGACCCTTGACCCTTTTGATTTCACCTAACCTTTCAAACAATTACCTTTGGTCTCGTGTAACAGTATGTATGTGTGTAATTCCACTTGCTATGATTGGTTGTCGGCTCAGTGGCGCCTTCTTGGGAGCTGTGGTGTGCCACTGGTACCGGTGTTGCGCCGTCAGTTCCCGAGAGGCGTGCATGAGGTAGGTTGCGGAGCACAGCACGAGCTCATGAATGGTTGTGTTATGAGTTTCATTTGTTTATTTTTGGAAATGTGAGTGTATAATCAGTTACATTAATGTTCGTGGAAGTGTGTGGATATGTGTGTCGTTTGTCTGTGTGCGTTGGTTGGGGAGATTGAGAATGTTCACTAGCTAGCTAGCTAGTAGCGAACATGAGCTGGTAGAACTGTGATGCTCCTTTCGCAGAGCGCTGTGCACGAAACGCCTGAGCCCGCTGACCAGAGCTATCTTGTGTTGCCAGGTACATATTTAGTTTTGTGACTGTGTTTTCATATGTTTTTGTAATAAAATTGTCGTGCTGTCAGTTCCCAAGAGGCATGCATGAGAGCGCTGTGCACGAGACGCCTGAGCCCGCTGACCAGAGTTATCTTGTGTTGCCAGATGGACCAATAAATGGAAAAATACAGTTCTGCATTCCGACTCATTATTAATAAAAAAAAACAAACACAACGCAGAGTCGAAGGGGTTACATTCGCCTAGGCTCAACATGCTGTCTGTTGTTGGAGGACTGCACGGTAGTGTGTCTCCAGATCATCTGTGTTGGTTGAATTCCTATAAGCCTTTACTTTGCATACAAAGATAGCTACACGAACGGACACTAGCGTGGATGTTTCTTTGGGTGTTGCAGGAAATCATTCAGGTACTGAGCCTTATAACGGTAGTGCAAACCCTGATAGCATGTTGTGGTTGTTGTTTTAGCAGCACTCATCCAGGGGTTGGACTGTTTCAGGAAAAAAGATGCCATATTTGTTTTTTTTGTTTTTTTAACTCTTCAAAACTATTTACTTTTTTTTTTTTTAAATAATGAAACAGTTAAATGAAGAGATTAATCATATTGTCACACAAATTGAATGAAATATGTTAATTAGAGAGCTTTAGTTTTTAGGCTAGGGCATTAAGCTTCTCATTTAAAAACACAACACCAAGCAGGAGACAACAAAGAAAACGTACTTAAAACTAACTACTACATATGACAGTGTTGCACTTGGATGTAAATGTATAAAGTTACGAAAACGTATAAAAAATACTGTTCAAAAAAAAAGAGCACCAGAGAGAGAAGTTTAAAATCTTGCTTCACTTCACTTTATGTGAAGTAAAACCTGTCAATATGTCTGCTGGACAGTACAATTACACTGTGCGTTTGAACATATTCGACGAGCTGACACCGTGACATCAAGCTGCACAGACGCAAAAGCTGTTTTGCACAAACAATGGTGCCTGAGTGTTCTGAAGTGGCACCCTTATGTTTTCTCCAGAGCGGTTTCACTGAAATAAAGGAGGCCTGGGGCAGTGCTTTGTGATGCAGTGCTGGTGACAGCACAGCTTCACACACAGTGATACCAACACGAACACACTGACTTGACACTGATCATTCATCAAATCATACCCACTGAAGTGATCAGCGTGCTTTCATTAAGAATTCACAGGGCTGAAACAGTAAATACTGAAGTGTATATAGATGTGTGATTGCAGAGCAGCGGTGTGTGTGTTTGTGCGTTGTGGTGTATACAGTCACCCTGCAAGCCATCTGCTTAATGTCTCATATGAGTGAGGTAAAACCAACCCTGGACAGGCATGAGATCTCATTTGGAGACACATCAACACCACTTTCTTGATTTATCTCACTTGCTAGTGTGTATAGATGTATGATTGCAGAGGTGTGTGTGTGCGTGTGTGTGTGTCCTCTCATCTGATTTCTTTCATTCCTTTTCGCAGTATATTTTTTCTGTTCTCTATGGACAACAAAATGCAGGTTAAGAGTATGAATGCACGTGTGTGTGTGTGTGTGTGTGTATTTTTATGTAGTATATATAGATCCATTTCCTTTGTATGTTTGTGTAATATGTCCATGTCTGCCTCTGTGTGTGTGTGCAGAGCATCTGAGAAGTGCAAAGGTCTCATCTTGAAGACACTGTGCAGGCCGACCCATCCAAATAGCAGGTTATCAGGTACACACACATTCAAAGCCAAAGGGTCAATCTGATCTCATGGCAGCCCACTGCTTTTAAAACACCAGGACTTCAATTTTCTCTTCCCCTGTTCATTTGGCTGCTTCACAGCAGGAGCCTGAATATTAGGCTTTGAACAGCCGAGAGGGAAAGAGAGATGGCTGTGTTAGCCGAGGCAGAGCGAAAGGTGGCAAAGAAGGAGAGAGGACATAAAGTGTCAGAGGAATAGTAAAATTGCAGAGAGACAAATTGGGGGGGGGAGTAATCCAAAGGTATAAACAAGTATCACCCTCTGAAATGTTTACAGATAAAGAGATATCCTTTATTACATCAGATTTGTTCATATTTTACATTAAAATGGGACTCCACTTCAGTTGTTAAGATAATTTAATGTCTACCACACTGGAAACAACTCCTTGTCTGCCCATAAAGATGCCGTCCAAACCATTGGGGACAAAATAAAATTCTGAGTTTATTCTTTGAGCTACTTCAGCAATTGGCATTTCTTTTTGGGAAGGACAAACAAAAATGGTACAGTCAGCAAGAGCAGCATCCTCACAGATGCCCTGCTGCTTGAGAAATCAAACTTTACGCCAAATAAAACGCTCTCTATCACTGGTGTCTTTTGAGGAATGTTTTAGCCCAGCGCTCAGATTGGCTCAGGCTCTGGATAATGTCTGTGCCAGACATCATTTCAGGTTTTAGGTTGGAGTAAAAAACAAATACTTCTTTCCAGGCTAAAAACCTGTTCCAATCAAGGGCTGGTTGATTTGTGACTAAATGAGACGTGTAAGGATCAATTGTTTACACACACAACCGAGCAGATCAAAGTGAACGTGGCACTGATTTGGATGAGGTACAAGCCTTGATTATTTTGTCAGCAATGGCTCTAATTAGCAAGTGAAAATAGGCCTGATATTCTCTAACAATTTCCTATGTCAAATTTCCACCCGATACTGAACTAATTTCCTCACTATTAAAAAACATTTTTTCAGTGTCAGAAAAACTTCAACACTCCATTCTGCACAAAGCCTTTAATTCATACCTGGGCAAACTAATCAGGAAATGATTTAATTACATTTCAACAAAGAACGAGATGGTGATGAAGTTAAAAGTTAGAAGAAAATCACCATGTTTTACTACTCAACCAAAAAAAAAAAGAATTCCACCTAAAAGAATGAAGCCTAGAAAACTGAGTTCCCTATTATTCTGTGTTATCTTCTTTACTAACAAAACAACCATCATGTTGATCAATAGAGCTCATTTTTTCAGACAGGAATGATGCTCCAAGACTGAGTGTACTAGTCACATAGGAAGAAAGGGGAAAAGTCACTGGGATAAAAATAGAAATAGCCGTGATTTGTGTTTTTCTTTTGGTAAATGGGCTGCATTTACAGTATGCATTGCTTTTACCCAAACCACTTTAAGACAAAGGCCTGGTGCCTGTTGAAGTTCTTGCAGTGAGACATTGCAAATAAATTCATTCTTGAGTTACACAGTGTGCAGGAGTCTTTTTGAACCCAAAACACTGCAAATTTCTGCTCCCGATTTTCTCATTCACACACACACAGACCGTCAAGAGCAATTTGAGGTTTTGCTCAAGGAGGATGTGGACAGACAAAGTAAAAAGTCAAACTGATGAGATGAGAAGACGTCCTGCTCTACCTGCCTTTCTCTACCTACTTTTATCATTTTCAATTTGAGATAAGACTGACATCAGTTAGACATCAGTGCTTCAGTTTTAAAGGAAAGCACTGGCTGATGTTGACGAATCACTGGGATCAAAGAGACAAACAGGTGGAAACAGGTAATCTTACCTGATGCAGAGCGGTCAGACCATCTTCATTGCAGAGGTCTGGACTCACATTGTTCTTCAGCAGGTAACGAACTGATGGAAAAAAAGACAAGAAACATAGTTTAAACAAGTGTGTTTCTTCTCACAAACTAAACCACTCTTACAGGTCTCACTTCACTGTATGCTTCACTTGCACTAATAAAAGTCGATTTTGTGGCTGAGAAGTGAAAGATTCTCAGTTTGCTCTCCTTACTTGCGATTCGAGAGGCACACGTGTTGAATAGTGATTCGGTTATTCAGTTGCATGATCAATATTTCAGGATGAATAAGATGCTCTGGCCACTGCAAACAAAACAATAGATGTGGGGGGATAGGGCAAAAAACATAAGATCCTACACAACTTAATTCCTCTAAATTGCTCACACAGCCTGCAGGTGCACATCCACTAAAGCATTCGTTGCCAGATGACATCACCAATCAATCTGCAATCCATTAATCACACTGCATCATTGTAATGCATCTCTGCAAGAACTTCAATCTCTCAAATTATCAACTCTGCCGGGATGTTACCCAACTGACCTTGGAAATATGGATGAATGGGTGATGGGGTGAAGGGGAGATAGGGAGGGTTGGTGATGGAGGATGATGTAATGATGCTTGGGATTACACAGTTTGTCTGCTTCTGAGTCCAAACAGATAAACCCTCTGCCCGGATCCCACTAAAAAAAAATACAAAATCCGTTCACATAGCCTGAACACTAGACATCTGCCTGACTGCTAAACCTGCCAGGCCTGAGCAGGAAGTGGTGGTGGCACGTAGGGCTCCTCTCCACGTCATTATCATCCCCTCTATTTGGCAGCGCTGCCGTCTGCCTTTATTTCAATAGAACAAAAAAAAAAAAAAAGAGAGAGAGTGGATAAACCAGGTTATGATGCTGACAGAGAGATGAGAGAGATTTGGGATGATAATGATCACATCTGTCTCTTGGACTGGCAGAAAAATGGCCCCATACACATTAACTAGACGCACCATGTGTATGCGCACAATATCAGACACAAACAAACATGTTTCCTTCTGTTCATATCCATCTATCAAATAATATACAATAAAACTGGTTATTGTGATTTCCATCACAATGGTTGTTTCACCAAAATAAAGTAAAATTATCCTACATAAATCATATTTAGGTTCTTTTAATAGTTACTTTTTCGATCCTTCTTGGGCCAATAGAGAAACTGCAGCAATGACAGTGCGTACAGTTACAGGGCAAATTGCATTTTATACATCCATCATCCATCCATTATCTATACACCGCTTAATCCTCACTGGGGTCACGAGGGTTGGAGTCTATCCCAGCCGACTCAGGCAGGGGCTGGAAAAATCGCCGGTCTATCACAGGGCTACACGTAGAGACAAACAAGCACACTCACATTCACACCTACAGACAATTTAGAATCGCCAATTAACCTCAACATGTTTTTGGACTGTGGGTGGAAGCTGGATAGCCCAGTGAGAATCCATGCTGCACAGAAAGATCCCAGGCGTCTTAACCGGGATGCAAACCGGAGATCTTCTAGCTGTGAGGTGATGGTGCTAACTCCACCGTGTAGCCCCAATTTAAACATATTTAAATAAAAAAAACAAATGTCTTTGCAAAACTTGAGCCATCTTTCCATATAATAGTCAAGCAACATGGAAACATGCTTTTGAAATGTTGCAAAAAAAATAAATAAATAAATAAAAGAAAGAAAGAAAGAAAATGTAAATTAGGCTTGTTTCCGATAACTGCTTTAAGGCAAATAAACCAGGCTGTGATTTCAGTTCAAATTAAACCCAACAGAGGTTGAGACTGGACTTTGGTTTTTAAATGCTGACCTGTACAGTCTAGTGCTCCATCAATAGGTAAGGACAGCATGTACGCTGCATGCAAGGAGAAACCCTGGGCAACAAAACCCTCAAAACACTCGCTGCTCATCTTAAAGTTTAACTGAATTATTCACATTGGAATTGCATTGTGGCACCTTATCTTCTCTGCTTTGTTTTTAATCAGAACACTTCAAAAAAAGATGTCTATACAGTATTATCCATCTATTTGGCTGTTGTTTTTTTTCAATATTTGCAGCTTTTGGTGACCTCCAAAGCACCTTTTGCATGAGAAAGTCAGCGGCAGGTGGAAAACAGGTACTTGGGGAGGAGCTGCACCTGGCATCTTTTGGCAGAAGTTTTCCCAAAGTTAAGAACAGCATTTTTTGTGACAGCGAATAAAAAGAAGGGGGGCAGGGTGTGCTACAGAGGGAGCTCATGATAACAAGATGAATATAAATGGGAGCCAAACACGAGAAAGTTTAGTATTTATGGAAAGTGGGTGTGTTGAAATTTTTTCCTTTAAGTGAGGATGAAATGGAAGTACTGTTTGACAATAATGGCTGGTCATTATGGCAGCACATTGTGAAAAATGCGGTTGAGTGAGTGCTTTTGCTACAATATGATGAAAGTGCAGCAATTATCACCCTCATGGCAACTTCCTGAATCCTATTAGACCTTGAAAAGGCTTTTGATACGCATCATTGTCAACACTGTCTATTTGTGATACTTCATTTACGGCACTATCGCAGTCATCTACACAAGAGCTCAGGTAGCAGTCAACTCCCCGACGTCAGCCATCTTTAAAATCCAAGGCCAACAAACCACGCAAAAACAATCCGCTGCAGCTGTCTGCAGTTTCGTGCACTCCTGTAAGATGTAAGCAAGGAAGAAAGTGGAATGTTACGGTGAGTGCTGAGAGAACTTGACCCAAGGTTACACAGTGCAAGCTCAGTCTGACTGCATCCAATAAATGTCACACAACATCTCTGCTTTCCTCTGTGTATTTGCAGTGCTGTGTTGTACAACCTGGATTGTAAACAACAAGCCTCAAAGGAACCTCAGTGCCAACATCACCTTTGCAGCTGACATCCCCTGCATCCTCTGTGATTTCTTTGTAATTAGATAAAGTTTTCTGGATTTCAAAATATGAAGAGGACTTTTTAAATGTCACGTTTAGGCTGGTTACTCTTAAGGAGTTCATAACTGAATTTAAATTGGCTTGCAAACTGCATTTAAATAAAAGTTTTCCTAGGAGGATGCATCTGCCACAATAAGTTGCAACAGTATAGAAATTATTTTCTTTATTGTAGCCTGAATCATCACACATCAGTCGCAGAAGAATGAGGTACTTCAGGATGTGTGTTCAGTTCTATTTAGAGTCACTGATTTAGGATTTATCCAGATTTATTATTATATAACAAATTTCTACAGACCAACAATGCAATGAAACAGCTACATCACAAAGCAAACATTCCTGCTAAGTAACAAATTAGGTGGATTAATGCAGATGTGTCCTTCGTCTTTTCTAAATATTGTAGCAGAAAAAAATAAATTGGATTTAAATTACCAAAGCCTTTCCTCTCCCAGTCACACTGCAGCTGTATTTAAGGCAGGCAAGTCTCAAACCTGTGTTTGTACAATTAGACTCGAAGAAAAAGCAAACTAGACAAGATATAATGGCATCATTCTTTCATTTGTTTATAGTTTAAAGGATAGAAAAAAGTACAGTATATAAATATGTATACAAATATATGTATTTAGACCATATAATTTCCCCATATACAGTCATAATCATTAGCAATGCAAATGTAATGAGCCGATAATTTATTCAATCCACTCTTGCAACTTCATCCAGCAAGTTCATTTACAAAAACTATCTCTGTTTTGACTCATTTTCATAAATGTTTTTTTTTTTAATCTATATATATTACACACTTCAGCGAACTTTTCAAACCTAAAGTGTCCAATTTCCAAGTTGAAGTCTGTAGTTAAAGGGGAACATAAGTTAAAATGCAACAAAGGCAATTTATTTGCAGAAAATGTAAAATATTTATAAGATCAAATCAAATATATTTATATTGCACGTTTAAAACAACCTGAGTTGACAAAGTGCTATGTGCAAAACATCAGGACAGGATAATACTTCCATTATCTATACACCGCTTAATCCTCATTGGGGTCGCGGGGGGGCTGGAGTCTATCCCAGCTGACTTAGGGCGAAGGCAGGGGACACCCTGGACAGGTAACCAGTCTATCACAGGGCTACACTTAGAGACAAACAACCAAGCACACTCACATTCACACCTACGGACAATTTAGAATCATGGAACAGTTAAATACTTAAATAGTTTGGAAAATCCAGGCCAGACTACAAAAGTATTCTACAGTGTCCAGTAGTATAATTCCATATTGTGTTATTATTGTAACTCAGTGTTTCACAGTGTCCAGTCTACAACTATTCATCTCTTGAAGATGGATTTCATTCAAAGTTATACCAAACTTTCCTTTCAGACAGCAGGTATCGAGCATAAGAGTCACAATCAGCCAGATTGTGTCATCTGACCTGAATGCTGCATGCTGATTGGACGAACAAGTTATCTGGATTCCTTAAAAGAGACAGCTCTAGTGAGTGACATTTTCTGCTGTAAAACGTGAACTTGTAATACCTTGTTTGTCGCGCTGACCCGCTGGTTGTCGACAGCTCAGGGCGGAACTGCTGTTGTTTGTTCGCGTGCGCAGTGCTCTGGCCGGAGCCCTCATTAGGCTCATAAGCAGCAGCTGGCAAAGCAGCTGGGTGAGTGATGAGCATGTGAGACGCTCATTTTACCACAGACTGCGTGGACTCCGATACCCACAAGAAAACTTTGAAGAGGCAAAGAAGAAGGTAACTTCTATTTGAGGGCTGTTCGTTTAGCGCTACGGAGTTTGCACGCGGGATTGTAGCGTGCTGTGAACTTTGCTAATGCCCGGTTGCCTGCGTGGACATTGAAATGTTTGCACCGAGGTGCGTCATATTGGCGGGGTTTGTGTAAATTGATGCGGGCATAAATGCTCTTGGGAATGTCTGTTTGCGGTGTTGCGTTTGTGCATTAAAAGCTAAGAATGAAACGTGAATATAGAGTGTATGCGCAAGCAACTGAAACTGTATTAAAGGTGCAATATGTGCGTGTAGCATGGAGTTTAGAATTTACGCTAAATAAATAAATGAAATGGTGGGCTGCAGGGTGGCGCAGTTGGTTAGCACTGTTGCCTCGCAGCAAGAAGGTTGCCGGTTCGCGTCTCGGTGGGGACACCGGAATCTTTCTGCGTGGAGTTTGCAGGTTCTCCCTGTGCAGCGTGGGTTCTCTCTGGGTTCTCCGGCTTCCTCCCACACAGTCCAAAAACATGCCGAGGTTAATTGGTGATTCTAAATTGTCCGTAGGTGTGAATGTGAGTGTGCTTGGTTGTCTGTCTCTAAGTGTGGTCCTGCGATGGACAGGTGACCTGTCCAGGGTGTCCCCTGCCTTCGCCCTAAGTCGGCTGGGATAGGCTCCAGCTCCCCCGCGACCCTCGTGAGGATTAAGTGGTGTATAGATAATGGATGGATGGATGAAATGGTTATGGATAAGTGGAGGGCAGTTGGTGAAAATTGAATCACTGTATACATCTAATTTACTTTATTGGTGATAAGACTGTTAGTGTAACAGGTGTGGTCTATTTCACCAAATATCCATCCTCTTGATCTTGTGTATATTTTATTTATTTATTTTTTTTTTGTGCGTACATAATTCAGTGTATTTTTTTAATTTATTTTGAAAACACTTTTATTTTCTTAAATGACCTTTGATTTTTAATGGATGTCACTACCGGTTGTTCGGCGCTCTTATGACGTATTTTTTTTTACTGGGCGACACCGGACGAGGGAAGGCCGTTTGTAAGAAGTTAGCACGCTAGCTGCTGTTTTATGGGGTTTTTGTTGCGAATGCAGCGTCCGACTGGACTGGCTGGGCACACCGCTGAGGAGAATGTTCATGCGGCAATAAACTCCACTCCGTGGCATCCGGTTCGTCCGTACTTGATTTTTTCACACACAATGCAGAGGTTACCGAGCACAGATCAGCGCAGGGACAGGCAGGCTACACTGGTGCCGTGACCCGGTTCCACTTCACTCCAGACTGGTTCGTTGTCATCGTGGTTCCTGGAGCCGTGGATCAACATCAGCTTGGTCACCAGAGGTTGCATTGTGTCACATGTTAACATTGAAATGCTTATTCGTATGGTTTAAAATGTAAGAAAAAAGGTTATTCTTTTACTGCTAAGCATTTCATGTTCTTGAAGTGAGTTTAATGCTACAGTAGTTTTCTTTGTGTGTATATTGAAGTTTTTCAAGGAGTTGAAAGTGACATTTGTGTATTTTTCTGGAAAAATGGATGACAAAGGTTCACTGAATAGCTTTAGCCTTGGTTTTGGGAGGGGTAAGCTGCCTACCACACCAGGTAGAGATGCAAACGCTGTAGGCTCTCCAGCTTTCTGTTCTACCCGCATACTCAACTGTACAGCTGCTAGTCTCCAGCACAGTAGCACAACTCCTGGCAACTCAGCTACAACTGACCCAGCTTTAAATGACTTGATAGTACACATTGCACAGCAGGTGGGACAAACTATAAGTGATCAGTTAAGGGAAAAATGTAATGAGAGTGGTGTTAATGGCGCACAAGCTCAGAGCAGTGTCGGCCAGTTACCTAGTCACTCTAATTACCTTAACCTGACCGGTGCCAAGTTAGTCCTGCAGTCAGATGTGAAAGAGCCTCCAATCTTCAGAGGAGACGTGTCAGACAAGTTCACGGTGTGTGAGTGGGAGGAGTTGATGAAAACTTACTTTAGGAAACGAGCCACACCCGTAGCGGAGCAACATAATGTCGAAGTTAATGGGAAACGCCAAAGACATCGCAAGAATCACTCTGAGAAGCAGCCCTTCACTGAAGCCACAAGAGAGCCCAGAAGAAATCGACAACATTCTCAGTCGACATTTTGGCGAGGTGAGTTATTCATGTATGCCCATGGCGAACTTCTACAGTACAGTCCCAACAGCAGGAGAAACTCCTCTAGAGTACTGGGTTCGGCTAAACAAAGCAGTTGATGCAGCAGAGGAAGGTTTGAAAAGGCTAGGACGGCATTTAGACAACCCATGTCAAGAAGTTGCTATGATGTTTGTTAAATACTGCCCAGATCCTTCACTCGCAGCAGTCCTCAAGTTTAAAGCACCAGATAAGTGGACTGTTAGTGAAATTCAAGAGCAGATAGATCAATATCAGATCGAGGCCAGAAAACAGAAGCTCCTCAAGTCAAGGCAGCCTGCACTTGTCACAGTTAATGTCCAGACTCCTGCACCTGACAACTCAGTGCTGACAAGTCAACTCAGAGAGTCCCCTGTGCAGGTTGAGAAGAACGCAGTAGCCAGACCCCCCTGTAATGACAGCTGCTTGAAAACACTGATCAGCCTTTTTGATCGTGCTTTATCACAAAATGTCCTGACCACAGACAAATCGATCCATCCAGTGCAAACTCACCAAAGGTCCTGCAGAGTCTGTCAGTCTCCTGAGCACTCAACTCTTGCTCACTGCAGGCAGAAACATCTATGCCTAGCGTGTTTTGAACCAAACCATATCAAGAGAAATTGTCCTAATCGCACGCATGGGCAAAGTCATCTTGCCCCCCAACCACAGACTTCCCAGCCTTTAAACTAGCCGGCCCGCGTTGGGTGAGGGAATGTGTGGGCACTAATGAAGAAACCCTCAGCAGTAGTGACATTGAACAGCGCTACATAAAAGTATGTGCAGCTGCACCGGCCGATGCTAAAGTGATAGTCCAAAACACACAAAAAATGGACCCATTTGATGAACTGTTCTACACCCCTGTGGACATTAACAACAAATTCAAGCTACAAGGGATGCTTGACTCTGGTTCTATGGCCTGTACACTCAGCGAGCAAGCTGAGCAGAAGATGTTGAGTGAAAACATACTCTCAGAATCCGTTCCCTTGACCCAAGAAATTGTGCTAGTGGGCTGTGGTGGGACACTCAGCAAGCCTAAATGCATGTATGAAGTAGAGATGAAATTGTATGGAGAAACATGTATTGTTCCCATTCTTGTTACGCCAGGCCAACGTGACGATTTGATCATAGTCACAAATGTAATCAGATTCGTCATGCATCAGCTTAAAATAACCAGGGACTATTGGCGTCTCGTCTCCAGTGGCAATCTTCTCCCTGAGTGTGAGCAGTTTCTTGACCTCATGGCAAACTCATCCAGGTGGAGAGGTGAGGAGCTCCCAGAAAAGATCGGCACAGTCAAGCTCCAACAGTCGGTCACCCTGCTGGCAAGACAAGAACATCTTGTGTGGGGTAAGCTACCGAATAATGTACCTACATCACCAGGAAGTACAGTCATTGTCGAGCCCAATTCATCAAAGTCTATGCCACGCAACATCACGGTCGGCCGTGTCATTACGCCACTCTGGGGAGACAGATGGGTTCCCATGAAAGTGACTAACCTGTCCAACAAGCCGATAACCCTGAAGAGAAACAGTAAACTGGCAGATGTGTCTCCTTGTCTAGCAGTAGAGGATTTTGAAGCTTTCCAGGGCACCAGCCAGCCTGGGGAGGCCAGACAGGATGAAAGGTATGATGATGCCAAGCCGACAGACCTTAAAAAGCATCTGCAACAAGCTGGCCTCGGTGACATTGATATTGACTTGTGTTGTGCTGGCCAGGACGGAAAAAAAGATTTAGTCGAGCTGCTGGAAAAGTACAATGACATTTTTTCAAAACACACACTAGATTGTGGGGAGGCGAAAGGTTTTGCCCATCACATCAGACTTACCGATGAGAGACCTTTTCGTCTTCCTTACCGCCGCGTGCCACCAGCCCACTACCAGAAACTGCGGCAGGCCCTGTCTGAGATGGAGGAGCAGGAAATAATCCGGAAGTCAGTGAGTGAATATGCATCCCCCCTGGTCCTGGTGTGGAAAAAGGACGGCAGCTTAAGACTATGCACTGACTTCAGGTGGTTGAATGCTCACACTGTCAAAGATGCACACCCGCTGCCACATCAGTCAGACTGCCTTGCTGCACTGGGAGGAATGACCTACTTCAGCACAATGGACCTGACCTCTGGGTTTTATAACATCCCGATGGCAGAGGGAGACAAAAAGTACACCACATTCACAACCCCTATGGGTTTGTATGAACATAACAGGATGCCACAAGGTCTGTGCAATAGCCCTGCATCATTTATGCGTATGATGCTCAGCATATTTGGTGACTTGAACTTCAGCAGTCTGTTGTGCTACCTTGACGATCTGCTTGTGTTTGCTTCGACACAAGAGGAAGCTTTGGAGAGGCTTGAGGTTGTGTTTCAGAGGCTGCGACTCCACAGCCTTAAACTGAGTCCTAAAAAGTGTCACTTGATGAGATCTTCAGTCAAGTTCCTTGGTCACGTCATAGATGGCAACGGAGTGGCCGTGGACCCATCAAAAGTTGATGTAATCACAAAAATGTCAAAAGGTGATCTGATGGAAGAAGATGGCTGCACCCCATCAGTGAAGAGGATAAAGTCTTTTCTCGGGATGGTATTTTACTACCAACACTTCATCCCAGTTTGCTCTGCCATAGCAAAGCCGCTCTTTGCTCTCACTGCTGGACAAAAGAGAAGAGGAAAAGTCAAGTCAACGGCGAATGCTGGCTCGTTCAGGAAGCTCAGACCCTCAGATTGGTCCAGTGAGTGTGATGCAGCTCTGTGTAAACTCAAAGACTGCCTTTTGAACTGTGTTGTCCTCGCACATCCAGATTTCTCACGGCCCCTGATCCTGTCCATTGACGCTTCGCTAGATGGGCTCGGCGCTGTATTGTCACAGGTACCAGCAGGACAAGAGAAAGCCCGCCCCATAGCATTTGCCAGTAAGACCCTGAGCAGTTCTCAGAAAAAGTACCCAGCTCACCGGCTAGAATTTTTAGCCTTGAAGTGGAGTGTGTGTGAAAAATTTAGCCATTGGTTGAGAGGTCATTCATTTACAGTATGGACAGACAACAACCCGCTTACCTATATCATGACAAGGCCGAAGCTCGATGCTTGTGAGCAGCGTTGGGTGTCCAAGCTTCCACCTTACACATTCGACCTGAAACACATACCTGGCACAAAGAACACAGTTGCTGATGTTCTTAGCAGAGACCCCTTTGCAACAACAGTCGGCCATCGGCTCATCACAGAGCACTACAGTCACCTGCTTGCTGAGGCGGAGGATGTCAGCAATGATGGCATCCAAGACACCTTCCGTTTAAAGGTCCAGTGTTATTGGGTAAAGAAACCGTCCCGTACCAGCGCTTCATCTCAGGTTAGTCCAACTGGACAGCCCTGTGACACCGTGGCTGTCAAGGCTCTTTTGGATGCTCATGACCAATGGGACTCGGCTGCTGAGACGAGAGCTGTGGAGCTGTTTCAGTCTGTGCAGGATCTTTTGACACAAGACCAAGTTTCACTTCCTGTTTTCTCTTTGGAAGAACTCCAACGTAGCCAAGAGCTCGACGCCACCATCTCAAAGCTTATGCCATTTGTCATTCGAAAGAGGCGCCCATCCAGGCGTGAAAAAGCAGGTCTTGACTCGAAAGCTCTGGTGTTACTCAAACAGTAGGACAGACTTCACATTCAGAACGGGGTCCTGTACCGTGTGACGAAAGACCCCCTCAGTAAACAAAAGAGGCATCAGTTTGTCTTGCCAGAGAGTCTCAAAGAGAAAGTGCTGCATGGTATCCATGACATCGCTGGACACCAGGGGCAGGCAAGAACTTTACACCTGGCGAGACAACGCTTCTTTTGGCCCAAGATGGAGTCTGATGTAAGAGACTATGTCAAGTGCTGTCAAAGATGCATTCTAGCAAAAACACCAGACCCATCTGCTAGAGCCCCACTTGAAAGTATCAGAACTTCTTTTCCAATGGAGCTTGTGTGTTTGGACTTTTGGAGTGCAGAAGACAGTAAGCAGCGCTCAGTTGATGTTCTTGTTCTGACAGATCCTTTTACAAAGCTATCCCATGCCTTTCCATGCACGAACCAGACTGCCAAGCAAGTAGCTAAAAAGCTGTGGGACCACGTCTTTTGTGTGTATGGGTTCCCAGACCGGATCCACTTCGATCAGGGGGCGAACTTTGAAAGCGAGCTCATAGCAGAACTCCTCAAACTGTCGGGTGTCTCAAAGTCACCCACTACGGCTTATCATCTCATGGGAAATGGAGGAACTGAGCGCTTTAACAGGACATTAGGCAGCATGCTCAGATCGTTGCCCCTCAAGGAAAAACACAAATGGCCTCAACAAGCACAGACTTTGACATTTGCATATAATGCAACAATACATGAAATACCAGATATGCCCCTTTTCAGCTCATGTTTGGTTGCATTCCAAGGCTTCCTGTGGATGTGATTTTTAAACAGGTGCTTCACGACCCTGTGATTGTTGATCACAAAAGCTATGTGAAAACGTTGATGTCACATCTTAACGAAGCAGCCAGAATTGCTCAAACGCATGCACTCAAAGAACAAGACAAGCAAGCAAAAGGGTACAAAAAGAAAGTAAAAGGCACTCACCTGAACGTTGGAAACAAGAGTACTCATCACAAACAAAGGTGAAAAGGGAAAGAAACAGTTAGCTGATAAATGGGATCCAACAGTGTACACTGTTAAAGACAGGAATCTGCAGACGCACACGTACAGGCTGGAGGACAACAAGGGCAAAGCAAAAGTAGTGCACCGCAACTTAGTCCTAGATATCAGTTTCTTACCTGTGGTGGCATCTGAGAAAGAACTGTGTGACGCTGTGAATGAGGATGGATCAAATGTGATGAATTTCCTGGATTCTTTGGAGGAGGAGAACTCAGAGGAAGGGACAAGTGCATGGGTGATGAGTGAATCAGCAGACGTTGAAAATCAGGCCAGCCTGAGTGAAGAACAGTCCGAACTGGACCAGTCTAGCCAGGATGCTGGAGAGTTGAATCCTGAGGAGCTGTCTGCAGATGAGTTGAGCCAGTGTGCACCTGATGGCGATGACTCCAACAAAGACAGTGACATTGACAGTCTAGCTGCAGAACCTGATTCCGACTCCCCACATTTGTCAGATGTGCTTCCAGAAGACACAGACACCAAGTCTGATGCAGACACTGACTGTGACACAAAGTCAGAGTTACCTTTGGCAGGCCCAGGGTATTCTACGGACTCACAAGTGCCTTCAGTGGCTGCTGTTCATGACAGAGACACACAAGTTAAACCATCAGCACCTACAGAACATGTAGTCAGAACACGGGTGGGAAGGGTCAGTAGGAGAGTTAACAGACTTATTGAGTCCATGGTTCAAAAGCCCTTGGACTTTGAGAATGTGGCTAGATCAATTGGCAGAAAGTCTCAGTCACTCCTCACTTTGTTTTAAATGAACTCGACTGTCCAGCGATTTTCATTTGCGCTGTGTTTTAAGAACAGTAGCACTGCTATTGAGTTGTACGTACAGTGTGGTCCATGTAGAAGAGGATGGTGGGGAGTTTGTATGATGTAAACGGCATCATATCAACCTAAGAGGGACTGAGGCCTGACCACTCTTGTGTCCTCTCTGAACTTGTTTTGTGAGTTTCTTACAATTGAAGATTAAGCTAGAGCTTTGGTAGGTCCCCGCCAGGATCTCATGGATGTGGGATATCTGTCTCAATGTTTGATGGGATTATTCGCATGTACGGTCTGGATTTTGGTGAATATAGGAGGGGTGGATGTAACAGGTGTGTTCAAATATTTATTTCACCAAATATCCATCCTCTTGATCTTGTGTATATTTTTGTGTGTGTGTGTGTGTGTGTGTGTGTGTGTGTGTGGGTGTGTGTGTGTGTGTGTGTGTGTGTACATAATTCAGTGTATTTTTGTAATTTATTTTGAAAACACTTTTATTTTTTTAAATGACCTTTGAGTTTTCATGGATGTCACTACCGGTTGTTCGGCGCTCTTATGACTTTTTTTTTTACTGGGTGACACCGAACGAGGGAAAGCCGTTTGAAAGAAGTTAGCACGCTAGCTGCTGTTTTATGTTGTTTTTTGCGAATGCAGCGTCCGACTGGACTATTTTTTTTTTTTATCTCAAGGAGGTCGGCTGGGCACACCATTGAGGAGAATGTTCATGTGGCAATAAACTCCATTCCGTGGCAACCGGTTCGTCCGTACTTGATTTTTTCACACACAACGCAGAGGTTACCGAGCACAGAGCAGCGCAGGGACAGGCGGGCTACATTAGGACATTTCTTTCACTGTAAATAATGTGTATATTTTCTTTGTGTGTGTTTGAAGGTTTTTTTTTACCTGACTGATCGTCTGACAGGTTGTCTGACTGACTGAGCCAAAGTCAACTCAATAAAGAATTGAAATTCGGGCTCCATACTTCACACTGTGGGTACAGCCCTTTCATGTGTGGGGCAAAGCGCAGTTGGGCAAAAACACTTGACATTGTTAATGGACAATAACAGCTTTAAAGACAAAATGCATTCCGCGCTCAGATGTGCTGAAGATCAGCAGACTTTTTCTGAAGGATCACTTTTGTAAACTAACTTCTAGTTTACCTTTTCCTTTCCCTTATTCCTAATCTACTGTAGCAAATTAATTAGAATATCCACAAGTCACAGTCTGGGTGTGACAACTCCAAAGCTGTAATGTGAGGATGTCAGGAGGTTAAGGAAGGGCAGACAAACAAAGAGTGAATTTCTGATGAAATTGGGCCACTTTCATTACATTTAAAACCTTTTAAATAACTGAGTTTTCAACCGCTAAAACTAAATATTGCAGCTTTTAATTTTTAATGTCAAGTCTAATAAGAAAATAAATGAATGATGCTACATCAAGTGCAACCACATTTGCCTGCCTGTCAACCAGCACTTGCAGCTAGTTTACAATAGCGGATACATTTTAAAGGAAATTGTAATGATATCAAAATAACCAACCTCGCTGTACAACATTAACTTGCAGCGGCTATATTATTCAACTTTTTTTATTTTTATGATTCGGCAGGGTTGCATGTTCTGCCCATGCAGCATGGGTTCTCTCCGCTGAAAGGTGGCTCGGTGGTTAGCACTATTGCCTCGCAGCAAGAAGGTTGCCAATTCTCATCCCGGTGTGGACACCCAGGATCTTTCTGCGTGGAGTTTGCATATCCTCCCCGTGCAGCGTGGGTTCTCGCCGGGTTCTCCGGCTTCCTCTCACAGTCCAAAAACATGTTGAGGTTAATTGGTGATTCTAAATTGTCTGTAAGTGTGAATATGAGTGTGCTTGGTTGTCTGTCTCTAAGTGTAGCCCTGTGATAGACTGGCAACCTGTCCAGGGTGTCCCCTGCCTTCGCCCTAAGTCAGTTGGGATAGGCTCCAGCCCCCCTGCGACCCTAGTGAAGATTAAGTGGTGTGTCGATAATGGATAATGGATGGATGGATGGATGGATGGATTCACCAGGGTTGGACAACCACATGCAAACATTTCATACAATAACAACATGTCAAGTCCATCATTACACCAGGTGCCTTCTGTTTACATACTGTCAACACTTCCAGGTCTGCAGGTCTCGCCTAAAGCTGCTATAGTGATACAAACTAAACTGACATCTGATGCTTACCCCAGTACTGCAGCTGTCAAGCACTTATCGTTCAATAATTTCCTCTTTTATAAAGGTGAATGCTTGTTGTGTATGTTCTATATGAGGTGGTACAATATGCAACAACTAATATCCTGATGTTCTGTTTCTTTTTATTGGTCAACCCAATGCCTTGTTATTTATTTATTCATTTATTTGTTTTTTAGCGTTAGACAGACAGAAATGTTTTGTATGATCAGCTTGGCACAATTCAGAGGATTTCAGGGTGTGACACCACGTACAATGAACACATGTTGCAGTTTGGCATGATGCACCCAACCATTACTGCTTTTTGCAAGCAAATAATCACCCTCAAAGACATTGATAATCTGTCCGGAACACCAGCTAATGTCAGTGTTTACCCTTATTTTTTGCAGAAGCAGAATGAATGGGGTTCTACTAAGAAAGATGCAGGGTGATACAAGACTTTGGAAGGTGCCGTGTTTTTAGACTTCCCATAGTCACAATGGCAAAAGTACAAAAGAACAAACGGTGTGTTTATCTGCTGTAATGTAAGCTGTTAGCATACCTGACTAACTAGCAGCCCAACAAGGATTTCACCACAAAAAAGGGTGACGAATGATGTCAATTAAGCAACACTCTGTTTAAATGTAAAATTAATCTTTCTTTTAAATCTAGTTTTGCAAAACTTTGATTAAAACCAATGTCAGATTAAATTACTCTTTATTGGTGCAACTCCACCCAAGTCCAATCCACTTGACATGTCACATAATACCTAATCAACCATGAACTGTATTAATTTTACACCAAATCGTCAAATAATGTCTCGTCCTCTTCTGGAAAACATGGCCATGGATGATGCAAAAAGTGTAATTTTCTAACAACTCCTAGATGCTGATCCAATAACACAAAATGTAATTCCTCTTGCTTTCAGCTTCAACAAAACCATGAATGAAAACAATCTTCAGGTTGGCAGTTTTATGATAAATAATAGTAATAATAATAAAAATGAAATACTCTGAAAGAGTGACAATCTGCTTGAATGAGCAATAGAGCAATAGATAAACACTGCCCTGTTACTGTTCACTTCCCGTGCTATTAATCTCTATTAAACACTGACTTGTGCTACATACACAAAATGCTGCCGCAGCACAGCCAGGTATGTGTATTTGGTTGCACACACAATTACACCTGAATGCAGGTGATTAAAAATGTCTGTGTGCATGTCATTTCTCATCCGTGTGTGTTTGTGTGCAGACTTTCCCTGCGTGAACAGACTGGCCATGTACAAACACTTCTGTTCTCCTGCTGTTTGCGTCTGGAAAAGCAATCAGAAGGTGACAACAATGGTGTCTGTCGGCGGCAGAAGTCAGAAAGCTCCGGTTGCTCCTCAGGATGGAAATTATACATTTGAAAATATGTGAGATTAACAAATGTACATGCAGGCAGCAGAGACACACTTGGCATCACTGAGCAGCTTGATGTGCAACAGATTTTTAGGCGGGCATGCACCACAGTATATGCATTGGTGCGGAATTGTTCTCCCTGTGTGACAGTGTGGCCTCTAATGCATTAGTTAAGATGAAATGGATTTGAGTTATGTGTGATGCTTCTGATGATGAGGGTGATGAGAAGGAAAGGGCAAGACGGAGACAAGTGTGAACAGCTACAGGAGAATTTGACGAACACACTTTCATATTGTTATGTTCTCACTTAATATTTATGAATGTTTCTGTTTCGTTTCAACTCTCTTTTTAATGCATATTTTATGTTGTGGTTGTTGTTTGATTTTTTTCACGTCTGTCTGCAATATTTGTTTTTTGTTTTCAATAGTTGTCTGTCCGACTCAATTTGTGTAAACAGGGTTCAATAAACTGCTCATGAAATTCAGATTGTCTACCTCTTTTGTAACAAACTGTAGTTACAATATAGAGTCTAAAGGTATAAAGTGTGTGTTTGACAATGCGAGCAGGTGCGCGGTGACAGGCCTCTTTATCGTGTCAAGCCAGAGAAGCAGAGTAACAAATGCAAATGCATCAACACTGAGGCCATCTCATAATCATTTCTGTTTATAGACTTGAAATATTTGTATTCATTCCTCAACATTATCACCAAACAGCAAACTTTCTTGGTACATTTTTTTCACTTTGGATTGTATACAAATGCAGTTAAATGCAGTATGCATTTAAAAAAAATATTTAATGCATTGTTTTATTTTTGTTTCGGTATTTCCAATTTCACAGAATAGAATGTTTTATCCCTGCATGATCTGAAACAATTTGTGCAATGTTTCTTTGAAGTTTTTGGGGGGATTAATACTGTTTTACATGGACAATAACCGTGATACCTTAAAAATAGAACACTGATCTCACAATAATAATGAATTTATGATAATATTGTAAATAAACCAGCACCATTAATGATGTGGTTGACACTCCAACAAGGGAACAGCATACAAGTACAGGAGAGAGACTCCTACTTCACTTGCCTGAACTTGTCAATGTCAACTTGCAATTTCATTGCAATTCGTTTGCCAAAAAGACAAAACACACAATAAACAAAGTAAAATGTAATTTTTTTTCTGTAGATAACACAATAGTATTAATTTGGTCATGATAACAGTGAAAATCTGCTATTATAACACTTCAAGAGCTATGTGTTATACAGTAACACAGTACATGTGGCATGCATGTGAGTTGTGTGCTGAATTAACTGAACTCTTTTATTAAAGCAAAACCTGTCATAAACATCTCCAAGGACAAACTTTTCAGAGGTGATTTGTCACAGACACCCAACAAAACAAACTCATATAATGAAAGTTCAAAACAAAATCCCTCCCCACTGAAAGATCGATCGCCAGCTGAAGCATTCTGTCTCTTACAAAGAAAACCAGACATACCAAACATTAACATCAAAATAAAAAGCAAACAAAATCATTTTAGTGGCATAAACTAATTAACATGTTGTAATTAACGTAACTTTCTAAACAAGTTAGTTTACACAGGGGACAAAACCAAATAGTGTCAAAACCTTGTAACTGGGATTTCATCTCTATAATTACAATTACAAACACTGTGAAAATGTCAATTAGCAGTTTTAGTGAGCTCAAGCAGAGATGTGACAAGAGATCACATAACAAAATGAGGTGACCGACACCTCGTTCACACAGAAGCTATAGCAAGAGCAACAGGCAGTGAATGCTCTGTCTGTGTTGACACAGGAAGCATTCAGGTACAATGCTAAGTGTACCCCGCATTTTGAAGGTGCTAAGAGCTGAACATAGACAGACTGTAGTAAGGTGTTCAAAAACAGATCTGGAGCCTGAAAACATGATTTGGATTCTGGCTCTGTGCAAACAGCATGCATGACATATGTGACATTATGTTGGAGCTGGAAACAGCTGTATCGATTAAAATAGAGGCCCTATAGGTTATTCCACCTCAAATTATCAGGAGCCTTTTGCTCAACCACCTTTAATTTACTTGAAATTTTTTGAACATACTATGTACATTAAAAACTATGCACACACATACAAAATATGTACAGTGTGTATTTTTTGAATTTATTTATTTATTTATTTTTTTAATGCCCACAGATACACTTTCCACTCAATTTTTCGCACATTGAAATTTGAGGCTAGATTTCAACGACAACATCTCACCAGTTGAACTAAATGATTTTGCTACTCAGTCAATTGATTGGAAAATTAGTAAAATGTTCATCAATATTATTTTTGCATTGCTTGTTTAATTCAAATAGCAGAAAAAACCTGAGGATATCAAATTAACAAGAATATTAAACAAAGAAAATCTGAGAATGCTTTCTTTTGGAATGGTATTTTTTTGGTGTTATTTTGGTTGCTTGATAACTGGACAAACGCACTGCTAAACTATTTCATATAGCAGGAACAAAAGTCTGACTGCAAAACTCTTCATCATAACAGGTCATTTCTATCCAAAAAGTATACACTTTCTGCCACTGTGGTGAAATAATTTGATTAAGCTGTATGAAATGTACTAAATAAGAGGATGCTTGTTTGTTTTTTCGTGTTTTTAAGCACTAGTCCTTTATTCCGTCTGATTTCAAGATTCTCACACTCATGTTTAGAGTTTATGTTGGAAAGTAGATGAAACAATCGAACTAGACTTTCACGTCTTTCACTGATCATCATCATCTAAACTTATATATAATGTTCTGATTAGCCAACATTAAAATAATGCAGATGTGGTAAAGCATAAGTGCTGAAAATTCTATAAAACACACAGACTTAAGATGTAATGACCGATAGCGTTAAAAATAAATAAATAAATAAAAATGTCTTTGCTGTTATTTCACTCTTGGCATAAAAGTTTTTTGAGGAAGGGATTTCTAAAGGGTATTCTAAAGGGGGGGGGGGGTATGGGATGTAAACATGTTAGAAAAGATCGAGATAGATACTGAAGTACTGAGAAAAGCAGAGAAAGAAGTGGAGAAAGTAAAATAGAGAAGTTGGCAACAGGTCACACATGAGTGTGATTCCTATCTGTCTGTACCAACACCCTATGGGACCAAGCAAACGCACAAGCACCAAAATCTTTAAAAACCAATCTATTTCAGCCAAGGATTGCCATGGTGATTATCTACCACCCCACAATCCAGTAACACAATGTCACAGAAATCTCGTGCATGTCTTCCTGGGCAGGTCCCTCAAATTCCCACTGAGGGAGGAGATGGAGCTAGACGAGATGTTTCCCAAAAGATAAAAGATATATCAACAAATAACAGCGCAGGATGACAAACCCACCCTTCCTTCCTGTCATCTTTACAACTCCTCCACAATACTGCATGTGTGTGTGAGTGCATTGGAGATGGAAACAAATCCCATGAGAGTTATTTAGGTCATAACTTTCCTGAATGCTGATAATTGATAAGAACTTATTCACAAACAGTAAAGTGGGCTCTGAAGTGGAGCCAGGATAATGAATACTAATGTACAACTTCTGTAGTTTTTAAATTCTTCTCCCATTAAAACTGTAAATCCTGTTGACCGTCCAAACAAAGTGTTTCCAGTTGAGATAGTGATTTATGGAAGATGCTGGAGTATGGAGATGGATAAGATTTTGAAGCCAATGTAAGGCCCAGAAACTCTACTGTGCATGAATTGTAGGCCTCTGTGAAAAATACAGTTTCTATTCATGTTTATTAGAAATGAATAGGGTGTGATCATATGCATGTCCTTAAATTATTAGCAGTACCAGTGGTAGTGTTGGGCTAAATAAGTTAGTTGGTCCACCAAATTTGGTTTAGACTAACAGCATAAGTATTGGATGGATAGCCATCCAATTGTCATTGTCCCCAGAGAATGTATCTTAATGACTTTTCTACAGTAGGTCTCTGACTTCATTTCTAGCGGCAACAAGAAGTCAGCGTTTGTGGTTATCCTTTAATTTCTGGACGGTTCTTCTAAGAGCTTTGGTTAAAAAAAAAATATATATATATATATGTTTTCTGAAAATCTACAAAAATGGAGCTATCTGTTTTTGAAAATGAACTCTTCATTTGTCGATGGGCATTTTTTCTGTAATTCGATAAACAGATACCATTTTAAACACCCACAGTTCATAATAATAACAAAGTTTCATGCAAATCAGAGATGGTCAAGCAGAAGACACCGGGGGCCTCATGTACAAGGGGTGCATACGCACAAAAACTTCGCGTGCGAACTTTTCCATGCCCACGTTCAGATGTATCAAGAGTGAAATGAACGTGGAAATGTGCGGTCCTCCACACCAACTTCTTGACTGGCGTATGCACGTTTCTATTGCATTTGAGCCATTGGCGACACTTAGAGGTGATCCTGGGAATGTAAAAATGCAAAAAAAACAATGTGAAAAAAGGCAATTCCTCAAAGTGATATGTACACCAGAGATACACAAATGAAAAACGAACACAGCCAGGTGTTTTCAATCAGACGAATGGATATTAAAGTGTGCGTAAAACGGTGCAGAAGATACCGTTAACAACAATGGCAGCTTTGGCACTGTTGGAGGATATTGCCAATGGAGCAACGCGAAGATCTTCTTCAAGATGGCACTGGTGAGTGCAGCAGCCGTCGTACCTGCTCCAGCACCGTTGCAACTTTTCCTATTGTTATTTAACTTTTTATTTATCTTTTTGCACTGTGTTCACCATGTCATGTCCTCGTCGTATCAAATATGACAGAGACACACTGGTGATCACTGGTTTTTCACCATATTACACCACTTTTTCTGCTGATGCGTCCTGGCCCAGCGAGATCCTGCGGGGGGCCCTCAACAAGCCGGCATTAGGAATAGGTTGAGAGGCTACGAGCACACGGACCACCACTGCCTACCATCCTGCTCGCGAACGTCCAGTCCCTGGACAACAAGCTGGACGAGCTCAGAGCCAGGATCAGGTACCAGAGGGACACAAGAGACTGCAACATCATCTGCCTGACGGAGACATGGCTTACCTCCACAATACTGGACCATGCCGTTCAACCAGCGGAGTTCTTCACAGTTCATCGTATGGCCAGAACGGCTGAGTCGGGGAAGTCTAGAGGCGGGGGCGTCTGTCTCATGACCAACAACAACTGGTGCAGAGATGTTGTGTGTCTTTTTAAGTCCTACTCGCCCAACCTGGAACTTTTAACCTTAAAATGCCAGCCCTTCTACCTCCCCCGGGAATTCACCTCCGTTATGTTCAGCGCCGTCTACATCCACCCGCAGGCAGACATGGATGCTTTATGAGCCGAGCTACATGAGGCTGTCTCCAGCTACCAGGCTAACCATCGGGAGGCAGCCTTCATCGTGGCCGGGGATTTTAACAGTGCCCACTTGAAGAAGGCGATGCCAGAACTCCACCAGCATATCGCCTTCCCCACCAGAGGAGGCAGAACTTTGGACCACTGTTATTCTCCCTTCTGAGACGGCTATGCAGCACAGACACAACCAGCATTCGGCAGGTCAGACCACGCCTCCATTCTCCTTCTGCCCAAATACAAGCAGCAGCTGAAGCGGGCAGCCCCGGTGGAGAGAGAAGTGTCGTGTTGGTCTGACCAATCAGAGGCCGCCCTGCAGGACACCTTGGAGACAGTGGAGTGGGACATGTTCCAACGCAGCTCCGGTGATGACGTCAGTTTGTTTACGGAGGCAGTTGTGGGATTTATTGGGAAACGAGTGGAAGACACTATCCTCAAAAGAACCATCAGGAAGTTTCCCAATCAGAAGCCGTAGATGAACAAAGGCATTTATGACGCTCTGAAGTCCCGCACTGCCGCCTATAACACAGGACTCGCTACCGGAGACATGGGACTGTACCGGGCTGCTACATACAACGTCCGCAGAACCGTGAGGGAGACCAAGCAGAGGTACGGGGAAAAGCTGGAGTCACAGCTGCAGCGAAGGGACATCAGGGGACTGTGGCAGGGACTACGAACAGTGACGGACTACAAAGCAACACCGGTACCCATGGTGAATGCTGACATCTCTCTGGCCGACGGACTCAACAACTTTTATGGGCGCTTCGAGGCTCCCAGCCAAGAGGCGCGCATCCAGCCTGGCAGAGAGGAGGAGACGCGCACCGTGATGGAGCATGACGTGAGGCGGATGTTTCAGCACGTGAATACCAGGAAAGCCTGCAGGACCTGACGGTATAATCGCCCGTGTCCTGAAAACCTGTGCCAACCAGCTTACACCGGTGTTCACAGAAATATTCAACCTCTCGCTCTCCCAGTGCATCATCCCCAGGTGCTTTAAACAGTCTGTTATTGTTCCTGTCCCCAACAAAGCCACGCCCAGCTGTCTCAACGACTACTGGCCCATTGCCCTCACCTCTGTGGTGATGAAATGTTTTGAAAGACTGGTCAGAAACTTCATCACCTCCTCCCTACCTGCCTCCCTGGACCCCCTACAGTTTGCATACCGGCCAAACAGATCCACAGACGATGCCATAAAACACCTGCTTCACACAGCCCTGGCCCACCTGGACACTAGGAAGGGAAATTATGTGAGAATGCTGTTCGTGGACTTTAGTTCAGCGTTCAACACCATAATCCCCTCCAGACTGGTCACTAAGCTGCAGGACCTCGGACTCACCTCCTCCCTGTGCAGGTGGGTCTACAGCTTTTTGACCAGCAGACCACAGGTGGTTCGAGTGGGGAACCCCCTGTCCCCCTCAGCCCTCTGCTGTACTCACTGTACACCAATGACTGCCTGTCCACATCAGACTCTAACACCATCATTAAGTTTGCTGCATCAAACAGCAGTGGTGGGTCTGATCTCCAACAACAACGAGGAGGACTATCTGATGGAGATCACCCACCTGGAGGACTGATGCAGAGACAACAGCCTCCTCCTAAACGTCAGCAAGACCGAGGAGCTGATTGTGGACTACAGCAAGAAGCAGCAGAGGGCATACCACCCACTCAGGATCAGCGGGACAGAGATGGAGCGAGTGGAGAGCTTCAAGTACTTGGGTGTTAACATCACGCAGGACCTGACGTGGTCCTGTCACATCAACACTGTTGAAGAAGGCTCGACAGCGTCTTTACTTCCTCTGACAACTGAGGGACTTTAAGCTCCCTCTCAAGGTGCTCAGGAACTTTTACACCTGCACCACTGAGACTGTTTTGGTTGGGAGTATCACCACCTGGATGGGCAGCAGCACCCAGCAGGACTTCTTGGCCCTGAGGAGGGTGGTCCGCTCAGCTGAGTGCACCATCAGAACCACCCTCCCCAACCTGCAGGACACTTACACGAAACGATGCAGGTTAAAGGCCAGGAAGATTGTGAGTGACCCCACCCACCCCAGCCACAGACTGTTCTCTCTGCTGCCGTCAGGGCGGCGTTACCGCTGCCTGAAGGCAAACAGAGAGGATGAGGAGGAGTTTCTTCCCTCAGGCAGTCCGCCTGCTGAACTTCAAACAATAGACAATCAAACTGGTCACTTGCAATTTCATCTGTATACATACACTTACATATAGCATTATTTCCTTATTTATTCCATCTCCGTTTGCACTGTTTGAAAATTTGATTTATTTATTTTGCTTATTTTTTTATCCCTTTTATTCTCTCTCTCCTTATATATACATATATATATATAT
>NW_007578126.1:158127-194694 GCF_000690725.1 Stegastes partitus | reverse complement strand
TTTTTTTTTTTTTTTTACTTATAACTTGTTTTGACTTTTGTTTTCAGCTTTGTGTTTACCTGCATTTTCAGCCAATGCTTGGTTAAGTTTAGGCATCAAAACTACTTGGCTAAGCTTAGAAAAAGATTATAGTAAGAATGAAAAACAACCTGTTCCTACACTACACAGCTCCTTTTGTGTGTTTCAAGGGTGATGAAAAATTGTACATGCACCTATACACACAACTGCAAGAGGATGCCATCAAGGTTAATTTCTGTTTGTCAATGATCAGACTGGATGATGAAGTTCCTTCTGGCCTGCTAGAAGGTGGAGGAGGTAAACCAACAGAAAAATAACTAGCAGCTATTAATAGTAAGAAGAAAAAAGGGTACATTTACAGTTTGAGCTTAGCAGGATTTTCTGCTTCTCTTTGTTATATATGAGAGTAAACTTATTATCATTGGATTTTGGACTGTTGTTCAGACAAAACATAACATTTAGGATGACACACTGATCAGATTAAAGTTGTGATTCCCTTTTATTTACTTTTTTTTTTTTTTTGCTATTTTTTGACATTTGAAAGACTGAATTCGTGGGCTAAAAACAATCTGTAGCTGCAGTCGTAAAGTTTTAACTACAGCTATATGTTACATTTTCATATTTTTATTAAGTGGATATCAACACAGCTTTCTTTAAACATGCATGCAAAAGAATAAGTTACAATTTAGTCACTGTTGGTGGTTTAGAGATTGAATTTTAAATACAGTCATGACTTGATAATCCAACACTAAATGTAAATCCTTCTTTTATGTCGGATAGCAAGGCTGCTGGATTGTCAAGACGGAGGTCGAGATAAAAGGAGGGCTTGTTGCTTGAAGGGTAATTTGTTGTTAATTATTGTTCATAGTTGTTATAATAACTATTGTATTGTTAGAACACTACGCATCGCTGGATTTCACGCCTTATTGACCAATGCCCTTGTGCACGGGCCTGCCAGTTGACATCAAAGGAAAGTAAATGTGTTGGATTGTTAAGTCAGACTACACATCGTTATCCTTATTTGTGACATAAAATGTCATGTCGGAGTCAGAATGCAAGGCTGTTGGCATGTTAAGGCTACTTTTTATGGGTTCCGTTTGTTTTTCCTAAAAACCTGTCGGATAGCAAGGTTTTCGGATTTTTAAGGGTCGGAATGTCAAGTCACGACTGTACTTTTATCACAAGTTTACAAAGAGTTCGCATAGATCACATCAGAACACACTGTGAATCTCTTGAACAGTCTTCCATCTTTGCTGTGACACAGACTAGAATGTTCCAGGGTTCATTTTAGGATTCATTTTACGTGCCTACTTATTCCTGTTCAGAAAATCATTGGCGAATAACTGATGAGTGAGCCTCCGATCGCAGCATACTGGATGCACAGATGCTCTGATCTACAAGTTCAGTTGAGAGTTGACGTACGAAACATGGTACACGACACCCGCATGTCTGCATCATGGCAACGTGACAATGTCTACACTGAGCTGAGTGTACAGTACAGTTAATGCTGATCGATGTTGTTATTGTCAGGGTTTAGCTCAGGATGCTGACTCATACAGATCCTCCCTGAAGGCTCATATCTCACAGCCAATGATCACCGATAAGGGAGAATCGCCAGTGAAGTGAGGATCAAGTAAAGATGGTGATATTAGAAGGGCTGCGTGAGTTCAGGTGCAAGAAAGTGAAAGTGGAGAATTGATTTTCTTGACAGAGTATCTTGTTGCGAGATTGAAGAAGCAAATATTTGTTGTGCTGCAATAATAGCTGTCACAGAATCCCTTAAATTACACAGACCTGGTGATAGTGATTAGAGAATGGTTTATGTAATATCCCCAAAGCAGAGATATGCAGGAATGAGTGTTCTAATATATAAACAGCAAGTAACACTAAGGTAGTATTTTAAAGTGGCATACTGCAAAACTTGATGATAGATGATAGAAATTTGAATTCTCCACGCATTCGTGAAACTACAGGGGTTGTGCATGATGGATACAAAACCTTTTTGGACATTTTTGATAAGACAGCAGTAGTCAACTGTAAAAACAGCAAATATCTATATAACATACATTTCTATAGCTGATTTAAATAAAGTAAAACGGTGTAACTTCAGGGCCACACATTGTAAAAGAACAAATTACGATTTCTAAAAACACAAATTTTTGGTATGGACATTATGAAAAGTTTTGGGCAGTTTTGTTCATTTATTTATCTATTTTTATTACTTATAGTTAATGTGTAAATTAATATTTTTTTCTCTAATTTATTAGATATCTGTAATTTAACTAAACTGGGAATATATTTAAAAGAAAAGCTATATATATTTACAATTTTGTGCATTTTTTAAAAAGAGTTTGTTTCAAATAACAGCAAATATTACAATAGCTATTGCTGATTTAAATACACTAAAAAATAGTGTATATAGCGAAATAGCCAATTTCTGTTACGTTCAAAATGGGGTTTTTTTCTAAAATATAACTAGTTGTCTGTAATTTAACAAAACAGGGGAATTCTGTGAAATAACTACACATTGTAATAAAAATAAATAAATTACAGAAAAAAACTGTTTAAAACTTTTTTTTTTCTTTTTCTTTTTTTTTTTTTTTTTTTTACAGTGTAGCTTCATATTTACAATACAAACATGGAAGCACATTTCCAGAAATCTTGAACTTTTCTTTTAAGTCTCTACCTTTTTGGCTAATGGAAGTGTTTTAATTTAGCTTGCTGACATACACACATATTCCAATTTGCTGGAGCTGTACACACATTTTTGTTCACAAGATTTCACAAATTTCCACACCATAGAAGGCACCAAGAAGAACTTGACCAGTAATCTCCAGCCCACAGTGTCCTTAACTGAGACGGAACTAATTGCTCATGCATTTACATCATCCCGTCTTCCTTCCATCACTTAGAGGTTAGATCCAAAATTATACTGCTTTTGACCTTCAGAAGGCCTCATAACACCCATTTAGAAACACTGGCTTCCCATCACATTCAGAAAGCAGTTCAAGATTCTTGTGATCTGGTTTAGCGGCTCTCATGGTCAGACACCTGCCTCCATGAAAGTGCTACTACAGCCCTTCTTCAGCAGCAGCAGCAGGAGGAATCTGAAGTCCAGCTTTGGTTTCTTCTCGTTCCAGGCTCAAGTCCAAAGAAGTATGTTTGAAATTGTAGCTTCTAAACTTTGGAACTTTCTCCCATTAGACTAAAGATCTATGGGACTTCTTTTAAAAAAAAAAAAAAAAAAAAAAAAAAAACAGCTCAGGACCCACTTGCTGCTTTTCCTTTTCAGTTTTTAGTGTCTTATTTAATTTATTTTTTTTGCCTATAGTTCTACAATTCATGTCTTTCATTTGCTCATTTGTCTTTTTGTAGGTTTCCAAAATAACTACTGTTTTTATCTCTCTCACCTGTCTTCTAGCACTGCTTCTACACTGTAAACCCGAATGTTCAAAGTACTTAAATAAATTAAGTTATGCATACTCAAAGTTTAAAAGAAAGTTCTAATAACTTAATTATGTCAAGTTCATTTAACATGTTGTTCCATTTTGAGTAATTTTAACTGATATGTTTTGATTAAATTGAACTATGGCCATATTAAGTAAGAGAAACTTAAAAACATAGCTTACATACAACTTAATACTCTGTAAATCTGAATGCTCAAAATAATTAATTGGTATAAGTATAGTTAACTTAAAATTTTCTTAAAAGTTATGCTTATAAATGTTGATTGCCAGTAGCACTGTCCATCTTTTCAGTTTATTAAACTTGTAATTTTTTGAATAATATGAACTTTTTGCAGATTTGTGTAACAATTAACTCATAGTTACTTATAAAAAAAAAAACGTATCTATTAAACATGAAAAAATCAAACCAAGAATCAATTAAGAATAAGTCCGTTGCATCAGATGGATCTGTACTGTGTAGGTTACACACGCACACCTTCCACCGGAAGTGTTCACACGATTTTATTTTGTAGTATTTGCGTGCACTTCCTCTTCAGACAGCGAGGCGGACTGGCGGAGGACTCGAGAGTAGAGCGGGAACAGACCAACCGACCGAAGGAGGCAACATTAGCACTCAGCTCTGCGCCATTGGGTTAAATGTAAGTAGTCGACATAAAACTCGCTTGAATGTTTGTTTCAGGCTGTTCAATGTGTTTTTAAAACGGACTAAATGAGTCACGTTAGCCATGTAAAATTGTTAACCGTTAGGTTAACAGCAAGCTAACATGCAAAGTCATCTCGACAGTTAACGTTAGCTGTGTTGCATGGCGAACGTTATGTAATTGTAAAAACTGGTGATGCCAAACATGCACTCTTCATCTGTGTTGAAGCTGCGTCAGTGTGTGAAAGCAGAAAGCGAACTCTAGCACCATGTGTTGTGTCTAGCTAAAAGTTGTTCTCTGCAGCAGAAAGCTAACTGTAGCACCTCGTGTTGTGTCTAGCTAAGAGTTAAATTAGCTGGTTAAATAAAATTGTTTTTTTTCTTTTCTTTGCGGTTAGCACAGATAGGTGATACGTTTTTTTTTCCCCTGTTGGCAAATTCAGGTTCAACCGCCAGGCTGTGTGTGTGTCTGTGTGTGTGTGTGTGTGTGCGTGCGTGCGTGCGTGTGTCTGTGTGTGGGTGTGTATTGTAGGCTATTTGTGTAAAATGTTGCAGATTGAATAGTCTAACAGGCTAACACATCTAATTGTTTTAAGCAATGTTGGTGTATTTTGTTGTAAGTTGAAAGTTCTGATAGAGGTTTAAACTTCATAACAGGTGTCCTGTAAAATATTTTTTTGTGTGTGTTTTCAGGTTGCTGCAACGAACATGACTTGGCACTGTAAGTTATGTTCAGCTTTTTTTACTACTAGAACATATCTATTTAAACACTGTAGATTGCAGCACAGCCACTTTTCGAAAATTAGCCCACTCCCATGCCTCCATGATGATTGCATGTGCACATTTCAGACACTTAGTGCACTGAGTACTCATCTGTCAAGATATCATACTCAAAAACAAAACAGCAGTGCAAGGGAAAGTCAGGAACTTGTGACTTTCAAGTGTCCCTTATGCACATTTGAGCAACCATTTTCAGAGTCTGTACTCCTCAGTCACATAAGATCACACTTAAAAAAGCATGAGACAGTGGTATGCCCATACAGAGGTTGTGACTATAGCACAAATATATACTCTTCATTTAACTCCCATAAAAGTAGAGTGCACCAAGGGAGTCTTGCATCAGACTTTTCTAGTGACATTGTCTGTGAGCATACTCAGAATCTCCATGCTACCAGCTCTAATGTCACTATTGATTCGGATGAAGAGTTCAGAGTACACAAGTGGAGGATGATGAGCAGTATGATACTTCGAAACTGAAAAATCAGCTCAAACTTAATGCAGCTTCTTTATTTCTAAAGATGCAGGCTATCCTTCATGTGTCGAACACAGCTACACAAGAAATAGTTGACAACTTGAATCAGATTTTCTGTTTATCTCAGCCCTTGATCAAGGATGCCATTAATGATATATTGCAGAGACATGGTCACAATATTACAGATTCCACACTCAATGACATTGTCAGTGCTGTCATGGAATCTAATGTTGTATTTAGTGCCACCTGCAAAGGTGGAGAGTTGTCCTCTTACAAGCGAAGAAAGACATTTATAGAGCACAACTATCCATTGGTAATGCCAGTCGAGTACCATTTGGAATCACCTGGTCATACCATCATGTATGTACCAATCCTTCAAATGCTTCAGGAACTGTTTAAAAACACAGATATTCTGAGCAAGATCAGAGAACCAAACGCTGAGCCTGGTTATTATGTGTCATATCGTGATGGCTCTCATTTCCAGGAGAATGACTTACTCTCAACAGAAGATCCACACCTAGCAATCCAGCTATATATTGACGATTTGGAAATAGCTAACCCTCTCGGCACATCACGTAAAGTTTACAAACGTTGTGCTGTATACTGGGTCCTAGCAAATGTGCCGCCCAAGTATCGATCAGCAATGCACACTATACAACTGACTGTGCTAGCTAAAGTGACAGACCTCCAGAAATATGGATATGCAGCTGTACTTGCCCCACTGGTCCGTGATGTTCACACACTCGAACAGGATGGTGTTTTCATTGAATCTGTTGGTCAGAATGTGAAAGGCACCATCTTCTGTGTTTCTGCTGACAATCTGGCCGCGCGTGGGTTAGGCGGCTTTATGGAGTCATTCAGAGCAGATTATGTTTGCAGATTCTGTACGGCCACAAGTGAACAGTTTCAAGCAACTGAAGTAAAAAAGGATGAATTTGTCCAGAGAACCAAAGCTAGTCATGACCTTCATGTACAAAATGTCCTCCAAGATGAGAGTTCAAGCAGCCAATTTGGGGTTAAAGGTGTTTGTGTCTTGCGTGAGTCACTTGATTACTTCCACCCTATCATAGGTCTTCCTCCAGATCTACTACATGATCTTTTGGAAGGAATCGTTCCAATTGAACTTGCTCTTTGCATTAAAGAAATGATTTGGCTTAAGTTCTTCACTTTAGACTATTTGAACCAAAGGATCACATCTTTCCCATATCAGCACACTGATAAAGTAAATAAACCTCATCCAGTTCCCAAAGCATTCATGACCCGAGGAACAATAGGAGGCAACGGGCACGAAAATGCCACTCTCTTGAGACTACTTCCGTTACTTGTAGGCAGTAAAGTACCAGAGAGTAATGCTGCATGGGAGATTTTGATGGACTTGAAGGAGGTGGTGGAATTAGCATTGTGTCCATCATTTTCTGATGAAACACTTGACTACTTTGTTTGCAAAATCAGTGACCACAGACAGATACTGCAAGAAGCTTTCCCCGAGTTTAGACTTCGTCCTAAACATCACTATGTAGAGCATTATCCTACCTTAGTTAAGTGTTTTGGGCCCCTGGTGCATGTTTGGACGATGCGATTCGAGGCTAAGCATCGCTTCTTCAAGAGAGTGGTGCATGATGTGCAAAACTTCAAAAATGTCTTGAAGACAATGGCAGTGAGACACCAGCACATGATGGCCTATCACCTTGCTTCGCCATCGTTTTTCAAGCCAAAAACGCAAACATCCAGGGTTGAGTCTGTTTTGGTTTCAGCTCTACCAGAAGTAGCTCAGGCACACATCAGAGGACAAACAACTAGTGACACTGTCTATCGTACATCAAAGGTGACCATTAATGGCATAGACTATACCAGTGGAATGTTTGTGTCTGTTGGAGTCGGTGGGGGACTGTCTACATTTTGCAGACTAACACAGATCTACCTTGTGAATCACGATGTCTCTTTTCTCTGTTATGACTATGACTCCTGGTATGTAGAGCGTCTTCGATCCTACGAGCTGTCAGCCACACAGGGAAGCCTGTCTATCCACCTGCAATCGGAATTCAATGATACAAGCCCACTCTCTGCATACAAAATCCATGGGCTGCTGTTGGTGACTCCCAAGAGGTTCATACAAGTGAAACAAAATTAAGACCACTCAATGGTAAGTAATTCTTCACAAATCAGTAATTGTACATTTTTTGGAAGATGTGCTCAGTATGATCAATCATTATACATCAATTTTGGGATTACACTCTTTGGTAACACATTCTAAAGAACATACTGCATTAAAAGCACATTAATATAGGTGGCTAATTTTATGGTAGTTATAATGTACTGTGTAACCCAGGTCTCACAATTTTCTGTCACTTTGGCATGTAAGGTATAAAGCATTGTCAATGCTGAACACGTTAGAGGGTGTCATAAATGATTATAAACATTTAAAAAGCCTTATAAATGCACCATAATACATGTTGATGTGCTTTTAACCTCTCATTTCATTTTTTAAGGCGATGGCAGCTGAAGCCCCATAAAACATGATCCTTCGTGTCGTCGAGGCAGACCGTGTCAGAAAATTAAAACTCGGCTCCCGTCCAGCCTCTGTTGATGGACTGATTGAGATTTTAAAAGAACAACTGGGATTGGACTGTGACTTCACTTTGAAATATGAAGATCCAGACTTCGATGGAAAACTCACTTGCCTCATTGACATTCAAGAATTACCACAAAAAGCCTGTGTTCATATTTCACTTATAGAGGATTCCAGTTCTGTTGCATCGACTGATACCCTTTCAGACGTGTCATCCCCAGAGCGTCTAAGCAGATGGCCTCCAGGTGCTTTTGAAATTCCCACATTTGCATATGACGTCGAGCTGACGCTTCGAGATGGGAATGCTGAATTTGAAAAGAATGAAAAAACTCTTCAGCTGTCAAGGGATCAAAAGCATAATATCTTAGACAAATTGGCATCTACCATATATGGTTTCAAGGCTTACCCTAGTGATAAAGAGATAGCAGTGGTAGCCGAAGCTCTTGTGAGGAAACATCCCTGTTTAAAAGAAGCAGGATCTGACAGTGGATGGAATGGCTGGAAAAACAGCCTCAAGTTTAAAATGGGTAACTACAGGACCAAGATGAGAAGAGCTGGATGTCAGGAGGTCACTGTAAATGCTGGGAAAAGAAGTCAAAGAAACCCTGAGAATGAACCCTCACACTCCAACATCAAAAGACCTAGGCGTGCCGAAGTCAACTTTCTGCCCAACTTTCCTCAAGGAGAGGATCCCTCAAGTCTTGACATTTTGAGGCAGGCCATTGTGGAGGAAGTAAAGAAGACTGAGAGAAATCTCCCACTTATTAGCAAGATGATGCCGACCACATTTTCCTTGCGACGACAGACTATTGTGATGTCCAGCCCTCCAATCAAAGAGCTCTTGGAGCTCTGGCCTGCGCTTCGTATTCAGTCCGAGGTAATGTTGATCAACTCATTCATCTGTTTTCATCTGTACCAGACAGTACTGTATATCACATTGCGTGCAGTGTTATCCATGCATTCATCCTAGATTAAACAATCTCTTTCCTTTTTTTTTCTCTGCTTTCTTTACTGTCCTTTCCACAATGCAGGTGTATGCAGAGTTTCAACGCATTACTAACCAGAACCTTCCCAATACTTTCTATGCCGAACTTGATCAGCACACTCCTCGTTTAATGGCCTTATTTAGGCAGAAAGCTTCGAGAACGGGCAAAACTGCAGACGCGTTGGCTGACATTTTCAAAGTCCACGATACACAGGTGATTATACATTTCACAGGTGAAGTCTTTGTGTAATGTTGAGAATTGAAAGGTCTAAATAAGTGTTTGAATTTCACAAATGCACCAGATAAGTCAGCAGGTTATGAGTGGAATTATGTGCAGATATTATTGTGGTAGCTAATATAATGCGTTGACTGGCATTGGGTTTGATTTGTAAACTTGTCACAGTATTTACACTATTTTAATCTTCTTAGGAATTACATGATGTCCACACAAGGCGTACCACTATTCTCCATGCCCTTCCTGTGTATCTGCGTGAGGAAGTGTCAGGATTTTTCAGAACATGTGTGGTAAGTCCCAGTTAAGAAATATCAAGCCTATTGTACTTTAAATAACCTATTCATATTTTCATTTTATTTACTTATGTATAAGGAAAACACACATTAACATTTCTGTAAATGGGCCAGTGTTCAACTGCAAAAATTTGGCAAGATGTTTAGAAACCTTTACCCTCTTTCAAAATCCATCCTTTGAGACCCTTAAGGACATTTTGTCCACTCAAAACAACTGCTCTAAAAACATATGAGATAAAGATCTTTTTCAGATTTTTTTTCACAGCTCTTTCAGTCAACCTCTTTTCTTTCCAAAAATACAAAATATTATATTTTTTCTTTGGTTTTTAATATTTTTATTGTCCCTTTCATTTTTCCAGGATGATATGGATGAGCCAGACCTGGGGGAGGCGTCAGTGGTCCTCCTTACAACCGTGAGTGACGATGCCACAAGCCCAGTTCACTACCACCCAGCGAAAATCTCCGTCATCCTTGAGGGTGATGTGGTTGTCGACCTCCCCAGGCTTGCTGATGCCTTTCTGGTAATGTTCGGCTTGATTTATGCTCTACATCTCGCCTATCCGAAGGGACTGACCACCACGTTTGAGTTCACACAGAAAGTCCTGCTTGGTCTGGATAACTGTAAACTGTCACCAAAGTTACAGACTCTCAAAAATGACCTCATGTTACATGTGTAACTAGATCTGAAAAGGAGTTGTGGATTCTGAGGGCTCACCCTGTTGGAGCATAGTCCACAACAAGCCATGTCATGGTCCATGGTTACTATTGTTCAACTGTTCATGTTCAAGCTGCTGCTCTACAGTATTCAACTGGTTTTCAGCCAAATGGCAAAAAGTTGTTAATGTAATTTACATTTTATTGTTGTTGAACCGAAGTGCAGTGTTTACACTAAGACATTTTGTTTTTACAAGGTGTAGTTTGGGGAAAGAATCTGGCCTCAAAGCTTCAGGCTGTTTTACTGAAGTAAAGTAATTACCTACCTAGTTGCAAACAGTGTTATAGAGACTTTATTATCACCTGAGGATGGGATGTTGGGATGTTGTGAATTTTGCTTTTGAGTTTGAATTTCTTTTCTAGTGCATCCTGAAGTTACTAGATTTAAACCAGATAGCCAAAGGAAGGCTACACACTGTGCCTTGTGTATGTATGGGTTTTGAAAATTGTTTACACTGCTACAAGTTTACAACCAGATGGCCCTAATTGTGCCTTTGTAATTGCATACTTTCAAATATTATTTATATTTCATTTTATGGTACAAGGCACAGGTGTGGGTAAATAATTATTTTAAACTCAAAGGGTAATGTTGTATTAACAGTTAATTAATATTATCAGTTAATATTTTCCACTACTACTTTTAAGTCAAGAGTACTTGATATGTTTAAGGCAATCAGTTGCCACAAATATTTTAAGTGTGAAGGTAAATGATTTTGAGTTAAGCAACTCAATGTTTTTGAGTCATGTGTAATCAGAAGATTGAAAGAAAAAACTAATAAATGTTAAGTTCATTGAACATGAAATCCTGAGTTTTCATACTTGAAATTATTAAGTTATCTTGAGTTATTGCAATGAGAAAGATGAATGAATTATTTGAGTACCATTTACTGACTATTTTTGAGTTGGCCTAATCAGTAATTCAATTAATGAGTAATTTAAAAATATATCTAATATCAACTCCAAATATTTAAGCTCTGATATACTCAAGTGTTTGAGTTTATGAACTCAAAAAAAATGTGGCAACTGATTGCCTCACTTTTTTTGAGTTCTGCTAACTTATTCGGGTTTACAGTGTAGTTTCAGTGAAAAAGCTTTTAGAATCCATTCAAGCTGCTCAGCAACAAATGACAAATGCACAAGGTCACCAACTATCTGACGAACATGGTGGAGCATTTAGTATTTTCCAAATAAAGACCAAATACTAGGACAAGAGGAGGTTTGGCGTGCATGTCTTTTTCAATTACTAGTCTACATGTATGCCATGTCAACTTACAAGATGCTAACATGCGATAATATATGACATATTTGTTGTATATTTGTTTCAGTTATTGCATGTTCAAGATCAGAAGAACTGATTTCTAAATTCTGAAATTAATCAAGTTCTTAAAATGACAACCTCAAGATTCCCAAAATGTATCTATTCATAAGAGGATCATGAAAAAACATTGATTAATTCCATTACATTTCAGGAGGATAGTTTAAGCAGTGACTACACAGTAAAATTGGTTTCTTTCTAAGCATTTTACAGACACGATGGAATGTTGAGGCCACTGGGCTCAATGAATATTTCTCATTTAGCCGAGGTAATGGATAGAAATATTGCCAGTAGTCATTTTTGCCATCATTATGTTTTGCAACAACCACATTTCAATCACTCTTCACTCATTTACTGCAAATGGAAAATGGCTGATGTACTGCACATGCTCATCAGAGCGCATCAGTTCCCACAAATGAGATACTTTAATCTCCGAATGACCAAATAGCCCTGAACAACATCAGTGCAGGAGCCTCTGCAAAACAACAGCCACGTTCCAAACGCTCTTCAGGAGAGGTAGCCTTTTCTGCATTCCTGTTGGCAGGGCAGAAAGTAGGCCACTCTTCACGTCCATAAGTAGCAGCTAAATGACATTGGTTTTAGTAGGACGTTAGGAGAGAAGATCATTGATATAATTAGCATTCCGCTGTGTGTTATAATTATCTTCCACATGATGAGCCATTAAGGGACTTTAATTGTATGTTACACTGCTTTAACAGATGTAGTCAGTGCAGGGAAAGCAAATGGAACAACACACAACAAACTGTGGAATGGGATGCAGCAGGTTTCTCTCTGGGTCACTGGGAACAGATTACTGTTGAACCAGAATAAACACGACATACTGAGGTTTTGATTTTGAAAAAAATGATCGGAACACAGCTCACAAGCCAGCAAGAGTTAAGGCACCTAATAATGTAATTAACAGGCAAATCCTTCATGTGGTCCGCTAACGTTGAGGACCCGCAGACAAATCCCAGGTGCTGTTCTGTGGCTCGCAAATGTTAACCGGCACTATGACAAAATAAAGCTTATATCAAGATCAACATTTCATCAGATTATAGTCCAAGTCCAGTCTGTCAGCCCCCGTCTCAAGTGATGAGCCTTTTCAGCTAATTTTGATATGACACTGCCAAGAGTCTGGCTTCGTTTTTAGCCTGGAGACAGATGTGTTAATGACTAATTAAGCCAAGGATCACACTGAGATTTCCACACAAAAAAAACAAACAAACAAACAAACAAATAAACAAAACAAAAAAATAAATATATATATATTTGTTCATTAAACACAACAGAATAAGTTTTGCCTCATCCTCTTGGTTTTAATCAGTTTCATTTGTACTGTAAGTAAAAGTCTTATCGCTGTACTTGAGCTCCTTCTTTAGTAAACCTCTGCACTTTTATTTGCTTAAATTATCTTCTATTTTATTGGACACTTTATCTCCTGTGTGTTTGCATTTTTCTCATCTTCCCACTTTCACATCACTTTTAATTCTAGAATTCTGTGCCCGTACTCTAACCAGTCTGTACTGCTTTCAAATGATTTCATCCATCCATCCATTATCTATACATCACTTAAGCCTCACTAGGGTCGCAGGGGGGCTGGAGCCTATCCCAGCTGACTTAGGGTGAAGGCAGGGAACACCCTGGTCAGGTCACCAGTCTATCACAGAGCTACACTTAAAAGCACACTCACATTCACACCTACGGACAATTTAGAATCACCAATTAACCTCAACATGTTTTTTGACTGTGAGAGGAAGCCGGAGAACCCGGCGAGAACCCACGTTGCACGGGGAGAATATGCAAACTCCACGCAGAAAGATCCCGAGTGTCCACACCCACACGAGAACCGGCAACCTTCTTGCTGCGAGGCAACAGTGCTAACTACCGAGCCACCTTGCAGCCCAAATAATTTCATTTCTTTCTTAAATTGGTTTCCTTTTTTAAAATCTGCTTGTGAAGCACTTTGAATAACTTCTGTATTTGATAAGGTGCAAAATGAAATAAAATAAAAACTTGCTTGCGGACTAACAATGACGATGCTAACATGCTGATGTTTAGCAGGTGTGACATTTACCATGTTCACCATCCTACATAAGGGATTTAAAATGCTAGTTAGCTTAAAACTTTGGCCAGATGATGGCACAAGATGAACCTCATTATTCAGATACATCATCTGGGGATAATGAGTGTTGAATTAAATTTTGCACCATTCCACCACATAAGAAATTATAACTTTACACTGCAGTTTGCTCTAAGGGGAGTCTTCTAGGGACCATGCATGCTTATGCCACATCTAATGGTGGACTAATTGAAAAACACCACTTAGCTACTTGTACGGCTAAAAAGGTAACGATAAACAATTACACCTGAACATTTACTGTGTCAGATCTCATATAGTGTACTGAGAAATGTAACCAAACCCGACTTCATAATGAGTAGTGTCAATGCAGTGTCACATTACTTCAAGTACAAAGATGGATTGAGAGAGGAGCAGCCATTTGAAAAACCATCACATTTTAATTGATTCTCTTCTCCCCCCTTCAGAAATATTCCAAACAGGAAGCCAAGATGCCCTGAATGACCACAAAAGTTCTTATAATTGAGTTCAAACTGCTTCTTACAGTTTTTTTGTTTTTGTTTTTGTTTTTTTTAAATAAATCTGCGTACACTTACGGCATCTTTGACTGTTTCCACCACTGTTCCGCTTTCACCCGTAACAGCTGTTTTACACAAACATACACTAACTAATCATTTAAACCTAGATGAATTCTTTGAGATTAGCCTCCCCCTTACCAACATTACCTGCACAGCACTGAGCTCTTTACATCTGCAACAGAGAGGAGATGACAGTGAAGAGGATGAGTGATGCACATGTTATTAAACGAGACCTTTGCTTTCCAATGAGTCAAGTTCAAAGGCTTTAGCAGAGCATCAGATGGCTTGACACTGTGTTATTGTAATGGTTTTTCTAGCCTGCAAAAGCTCACCTATAGGGAGATTTGGTTTTATTATTAGTCGATATTTAGTAAAAACTAACTTTTACAAACAAGATTTTGGAATTTATCATTGACTAAACATATATTTTGATCATAGGGATGTTGAAGGCTCTCTGAACACTGGTGTGGTATAATAACAATAATCTAACAGATTCCAGCGTGCAGGTAGGTGGGTTTTAATCACAGCCGCTGATAAGATGCCGTCCCGCTGATGGATTTATTTGCAGCTCGGTTCCAGTGTCACCGTTTTCACTCTTGCCTAATGTTTACTTTTCCCATTTGTCTTCCAGTTGCGCCTCTCGTTATCTCATAGTATGTGTCAGCTTTTCAATTCAACAGTTATCAGTCATTGGTCTTCTTCCAAGTCTTTCACATTAGACAAAACATGTTGGTTGTCCCAGTGTGTAAATTAGACAATGGCCTCCACAGGAGTTCACTTTTTTTATTTTTTTTTAATTTGTCATGGTCAGAAATGTCAGGGAATAACAATTATAAAGCGCTTCATTTAGCTTTTATTTATTGTTATTACCATTAATAAAAATATGAATCATAAGAAAAGAAAAATAGATTAAAAAGTAATTGCTGGTCTCTGCTTTTATCGTCACAGAGGGTTAGGTTTGTTCTCCTGTTTTTATTGGGATCAAGAAAGCTGACATTGTGTGGCCACGTTTCAGTGAGGATGACAACAGCATGCATGCCAGTAACTTTAATAAAGTGAATTCGTGATGAATTGCCCTCTGGAATGAATGACACACTAATGGCCTAATTTTATGCATGAGCCATTATGATATAACTAGAAATGTATGTTAAAAATGAAACAACGTTTTCAGGTTTCTGAAGAGGAACCAGGCTCCGTCGTGCTCTCCTGTAGTTAAAACACTGTGTGTTTTCCAAAACTGTCAATCTGTTTTATGATGTTACAATGCTATTGTTGAGATTTGGTTATGTTTTGGGCACAAAAATTACTTGATAGGATAAAAAAAAAAAATAAAGCTCGTGAGTTGGATTGAAATAACTTGTTAAGTTATAGAAGCACTGAAATCTTGGTTTCAATATTACATGCTCAGTCGGGGTTAGGAAACAATTGCACTCACTTCACATACAATAAACCCTGTAACAGCCGCTAATGCCTCTGTTAAAGTCAGGTGTTTTATCTGTCTATTCACCCTGACCTCCTCCTCATATAGACTTTGTTTGCCCAATTTCCTCTTTTGCTGCAGTCATAATTACATCACCAGAAGGTTCGGTCATTCTCATGAAACTTATAAAGACCGTATATCCTGTAATACTGTTCTTGTTTGTTTGAGGATTCCTATTTTCACATTAGCTTTAACAAAGACAATATTTTTTCTGAATTTTTTCCCCTCCGTGACTTTAATGTGCTAAATATGCAGTGTATCTCCCAAACAGTGTGCCAGTCCTTATCTAACATCTAAATACTTAGCAGTCTCTCCTCTTTCATATCTCCAGTTTCGTGCTTGTAGTAATGTTCAGTCTTTGATATAATTAAAAAAATATTCTTTCATCACTTCCCTGAATGCACTGACTGTGACTCTAATCACTCCATCCACTTACACACACAATAGTTTTCCATGGGTTAGCACATCAGGCAAAGACACAGCCAATAGTCTCCCACATACTATCCCATGCAGCAGCAGCAGCAGCAGCAGCAGCAGCAGCAATGATGAGGCACAATTTGTGCCTTTGCAGCTGAGTAGCTCTGGGCCATGGCTGCCTGGACCTCTGTATGCCTGCCTCAGTTACCATGGAAATAGGAGTTAACTTGAGAGTCGGGGCTCTCCCAGGAGATTTGACTGATGTGAAAGAAGGGAGGAGAGGGAGATCTCAGCAAGCCTGTTGGCAGACTACTGCCTAATGCAGCACGGTTCACTAAAAGATGCACCTAAACTAACAAACAATTATACTGATGATAATATGGGAGAATTTGAAGAGGGGTACATGAAAAAGGAATGCAAATTAAGAGAAGAAAAGTGTATGGTGTGACAGTAAAGGACGCAGTGGAGCAGAGATAATGAGCGAAGTACTGAAGTTCAATAAATTAACCTTTGTTGCTGTGAGACAGCTACACAGCCAAGAAACGTGTTCAAATGTGACTCTAAATAAGCCAAAATTCTGATCACTCCTCGGTCTAGTGCATTCTGCTCTTCTAATTGATTATACCAATCACCTGTACCACATCACAAGTATTTACACTCCAAACCACACTGCACATATTAGTTCAGCCAATCATGTGGCTTTCACTTTTGTGCCCTTACTCTGTTCCTATCAAATTCCAAATAATGTCACATGACCAGGATGAGTCAGTCCCCTGTGGCTGAGGCACGTGAACTAGCGTGGTGGGGAGGAATCAGCAGTGCCAGTGTGTGCCAGGCAGAGCAGCAATGCCTGGAGGAGCCGAGTCTGACGAGCCCAAGGAGGAATCTTAATTTAGAGGAACAGAGAAAGAGAGGGGTATCAAATGAGATCGACAGGGAGAAGAGAGATGGAGTTTTGTCGACCTAAGGGCTTCCCGAGACTCCATGAAAGCTGCCCTAATCATAAAGGGCTGACAAGGAAGAAAAGACAGGAGAATGCCAAAAGAATCCTGCAGTAGTGACGGTGAGGAAAAGGGGAAGCTTCTCAAATCCACTCATGTCAGAAGAGTAAAACTAGCCCTCCTAATCACAGGAGCATTCGACAGATGCAACCTGCACATGGATACTTGTCACTGTCACCCCCTGCTCAGGGAAATGAAATGCCAAATCCCACTTGAGTAATCAGCTGCTCTGAATGTCACAAAAAATCAAGCGTAATGATGATGATGACGAAGACAAAAATGCAAAAAAATGCAAAATTGCCAAATTAAAGCTGGTTCACCATCAGCTGATGGTGAACCAGCTTTAATTTGGCCTTAAGTGAAGTGGTGTAATTTTGTCTCCAGGAAAGATGCAGACATAGTAAAAGAAAATGATCACGCTCATGAACCCAAATGAACAAAGCATAAAAAAAAAAATGCCATATGGCACATAACAATATTGGCATAATAGATGTAATAAATTCAGAATTTGTGCTTGACAGATTTAATTGAGGGTTAACTAATTTAAAATCGCGGTGCACATCAGAGCTCACAGCTCAGAACACTGTATTACTCCATTGGAATAGCCTTTATTATTGTTGACCACTGGTTTTAAGGAAGTAAATAGTAGCATTTTTTCTATATATCTCTAAATTTAATGACGAATCTATGACACAGGAATAAACTAATTCTGGTATTTTTGCTTAAGAAACTATCACTGACTTTTTTTTTTTTTTTTTTTAAATACACTGACTAACTGACTAAAACAATGACAGAAATACACACACAGCCAGAAAACAAATAAAAGTGTTTGGATTTTTTTTTTTTTTTTTTTTTAACAACCTCCCATTAGATTACAGCAGCATTGACTGAGATTAGCAGGTGTGTGGCAAACAGATGGATGGACGGAGCCATAATTGTTCAGGTTTATGCTTTTGTCCTAACAGACTGCTCACCCTCGTAGTGATCTGTGTTACAACCCTGGATGACCAACAGAGAATGGCCGGCTTACACTACAGTTGTTAGAGGTCACATCAGCTTAGCGGGGCATGCGAGTAAACAACCTCACGTTACACATCAGTAGGTAGTGCTGAAAGGAGGGGGGGGGGGGGTGGTATCCGAACAGCCTTTGCAAAACAACTGCTTTTTTAAAAAAAAAACAGGCTGCGGGTTTAACAAAGGTCGACAACATATTTGTGCGGTTTGAGGCATGTTCATGAAAAAGGTTAAGGCTCGGTCACAAATCCAATCAAACTGTAATTTTCAGACGATGTGTAAAGCTTCGCAGTTAAACAGCAGAAAAGGTAAAGTAAGGAGGAGAGAGACAAGGAGATCCAGGACACATTACATTCTGCATGCCTGAAACGAGCCCCTGAATCACTTGTCATATCAATGGCCTTATATCAGATCCAGTGTTTTACAGTATTTGAAAGGAGCAGATGGATAACAAGCTCCAGGCAGCTTTTACTGGCTTGCAAATCTGGTTCAAAACTCCATCCTTTTATGTCTGAGTGCAAAGCGCCTGAAGTTTACCAATTTTTATTTGTCCAGCATTATCATAGCAATATAACACAGAGCACTGGACGCTGATCTTGGTAAAGAGCAATTCGCAACTTCACTGCACAGCACCGTTTATTTTTCACAGTATGACCTGTGAGCAGCTCTGTTTTATGTGCTCAGCTCGTTACTCTGTCATCTTTATTAGGACACATGTTAATGACACCATCTCATCAACAGAGTGAGATTCTCCATCAGCATTAGATCAGTCTGGAGGCTATTTCATGTTACACTCATTTGGTAGATGATTTTCTCGAAAGCTGCTAATAAGAAGTCCATTCAACCACTGTAGAAGCAAGAGAAACTGTAAGTGCATCCATCAGAACAGATATAATGCAGCCAAACAGAGAAGTGTCTTATTTTCACAGATACATGATCAAAAACAGTCAAAGCCACAGATGGTTTGGAAAGATGGATGACTCTTTTATGATGTCACCACTAAACTTCATGAAGATCGGTTTTGAAGCTCAATGCAGGAGCTTCAGTTGTCAATGTCTTGGCAATGCCCAACTCACCTATATACAGAGTAATCCTAAAAAGAGCAGATGTGGAGTGTAAGTGGAACTGAGGTAGACCATGCAAACATTTCTGGGCCATGGACTGTCCTGCGACAGTGAACACCTCTCACTCAAAGGGGGCTCACCCTTAATTATGCATAACTTTGAGTTGTAATGCAATTCTAGAAAAAATAACCCTCGTGCAGTTTTCATGAAAGAACAAATTAGCTATAGAGACCAAAGATGCTTTTCATATCATGCTGTAGACATGCTTATTTCTGCTGTAAAGTTAGGCATTATAACATTGGGTTGTATTGGGATTGATACACACCTAAAGCCAGCCTCAAGTGGCAGTTCAAGGAACTGCAGGTTTTGGTACTTCAATGTTTATTTATTTTTTTTAGTCCTGGAGGTTTGTGCCCACTGCTTGGGAGATCAAGCTTTTGCAGCAGCAGCAGCTTCAAAGCTTTGGAAAAGCCCTCCTCTTTCAAATAAATGTTCCTCCTCCATTAAAACTTTTTAAGAAAAACTTCAAGGCATACCTGTTTTCAAGGGCTTTTGGCTGCTCTTAATGTTCATAGCATTTTACATTTATTTCATTTTTATTTTGTAGAAACTGATCTTACAAGCTGCCAGCTTTTTATGCTGGATCTAGTATTTTCAGTTTTACATTTCGATTTTAGTATTTTCATTCCGTCTTGATGTTCTATAAATAACTTTGTTGCTGCTTGTCTGATGTAGAGCATTTTTGTCAACTCAGGTTGTTTTGATATGTTATGTAAATAAATTTGATTCAATATAAAAACCAAAGAACTGTACAAAATACACTTTTGGCACTAGAGGAAAAAAAGGGATTATTAGCTGGGATCTACAGTAATCAATCCAATAGTTGTTGAGACATATCCTGAAAAATATAAATGTCAAGCTCATAGTGGTGTAGGAGGGAATGTCGGGGTATCACTTGGGTCCGATGGATTCTCTTCTGAGGAGCATGAATGTCTCAACCAAAGTGATGGATAAACCAACCAGCAATACTACCCATAGAGCTACATTGGTGTTTTTGCTAAAAATTACTTCTGTGGTTAGATGGAGTGTAACTTTATCATCAATGTGCGCAACATTTAGGCAGCACTTTGCCACACACTCTAACAGTACAATCGTCTTCCTATTGTTTCAAAAATGTTGCTTGTTTCCTATAAATATCACACATACTAAAACAGAGTGTAGACCTTTATACCATTACATATGTTAGTCTTATATTTTGTATTCCTCCAATCACCCTGAACCATTCAAAAAAAGACGCTTTTGCACAGAGAGGAGGTTGCTGAATCCAGCAAAGATCCAGCACAAAGGTCCAATTAACTGTCTGGGCTTTTCAATCTAGCTTCTCATTAAACTCGATGAGGAGTCCGTTACATTTCTCCACTGGCATTTGAAGCTTGGAGTAAAGGTTAACCAGCAGACAGTGTGTTTATGAGTTTTCTCTGACAGATCAAACCATGAATCAGAAAGTTGGAGTCAGAATAATCTGAGGAGTGTGAGAAAAAGAAAGAGCAGATACACTGTCAAAGGTCAGTCTTTCCTTGACAATGGTTACATCCAGTGTGATGTATTTTTATTTCTGCTTCTTTTCACTCTGCACTTGTGAGTCGTTTAATGCCACTCTGTTGCTGCCATATGCCTGGGAGCAGCTAAGCCTATCTAAGGCCTCTGAGGAGAAGGCCTTACCACTCTAATAAGACAGCAGAAGAAGACAAAAGCTCCTCTGAGACCTAATTTGCAAACAAATAACTAGAAAGTGAAAAAAAAGACAAAGACAGAACCACAAGTGAATTCTGCTTCTGAGAGGCGTTACTCGCTGGAGGAGTATTTTTCTATCCTGAAATCTAGACTTACCCCTTCTCTGTATATTTATGGTGATGATATGACTGAAAAAAGGTGGTGAACCAAAAGCAAAAACCACAAGGCTAAAAATGGAATGTGGACTTTAAGTGTGGCTTCTCAGACATGAAGTTACAAGTTAGAATTTTCAGTGGGGAATAAGTGACAATTAGTGCGCTGGGTGTTGCCCCGTGAGTGGGTGAAGAAATAGAGTCCAGGGGTGGGAAACACACAGAGCTGCAAACCACAAGACTGGGTTCAAGAAGAGGCAAAATACAACTGTTGCCATCAACAGAATTACAAATCTTTTAGATTTCTAGTGTCGCAGGACCAAAAGGACATTTTGAATGTCTAAACAGCTATTATTTCACAGGTAGAAAAGTGTTCCCACACATTCAATTTTAATTATTCGTGTTAGATTCAAAACAAAACAACTGTAAATATGACTGTGTCCAATCCAACAGACATCTCCCCATTTTCCAGGTGTCAGTTTCTATAAACATTTCGACACTTGGACTGGCCACTGTTTAATTATTTATGTGTGCTAGAAAATGTGTTTAGTTTAACTTGCTAAATACCTAAAGGTACCCACAGCACTGAAACAACTATGTACTAATATGTTTTGGGGTTTTTTTTTTACAGTGTGCTGGAGTTTACTTTGAATATTTTACTCCACAGAAATACGAGTAATTAGGAATTGCAAGTGCTTCAGTAAAAGGCAACTGGATTTGGTTTTGAAAACTTTTCACTACTCATCCAAGAGGCTTCTTCAGTTCAAACTGACCTGTGGGAAGTCGTAGATAGTGAACAGGCCATGAGCCATGTGATTTTGGGGTAAATACCTTGGACTCCCCACCCATCAGTTTGAACTGAGGAAGCCTCTTGAATGAAACATGAAACATCGTTAAAAAATCCAAAAAGAAGTCTAATTGTTGTCCAATAAAGCATTTAGGATTACTGTGGCCTGGATGACTGAGAATGTATACAGACGTAAGTAATTATTAATACACAATTTTAGAGAGCAAACTATAAAACCAAGCACCAGTAAATCCAGCCAGAACGGTTCGATAATGGAACAGCTCAGGAAACTTTCTCCCAACACACTTCTGAATTGGCGGAGCTGCACTTAACACCATGACTGGCCAGGTGTAAGAAGCTGACAATGTAAGTTTGGTCTCAACTATCAAGCTGTCCCTTCTTATTCCACACAGAAATGTTTCTTGTCAACAGTTCCTGCATCTCTCTGATAGGCTGCTTTCCACTCCGCCTTCATGTGTGGCTGCTCAGAACAACAAACGTCATGTAAACTACATCTACCATTAAGCAGCCCGTACAAAACAAACATTCACACAGAACTGCACCAAAAGACAGCGACCAGCCTACAGGGAGAAACCTGGGGTTCAATATCTTGCTCAAGGACACACTGAGGTTACTGAAGGTCCTGTTCATCCACGCTACTTTCACCTACTTACAGTCAGCTAATCACCGGGATGATTCGCTTATCTCCAAATCTTAACTAAACCTGAAGGTGCTGTCTTAATCATAAACACTGAGCAGCTTTGCGAGTTAGTCTGGATAAGAACATTTGGCAATTGAAGTGAGTGTAAACATAAACATAAATGTTCATACTGGAGTTGTTTGACAACTTCATCAGATAGCGCAGCAGTTTCAGGAGGTAATATAAGGTTAGATCATGCTCTACGTGTGTGTTTGTGTGCATGTTGACCATCCTCTATGACCCCACTGGCTGCTCCTCTGCAGGATAGTTGTTCTCTGGAGAGGAGAAATCCTATCAGTCTCAGTGGCCAGAGAGCCACGCAGAAAGACACTGAGGTGCTTCACAGTAATTTCACAGCCATCAACCCTCATCACTGTGAGGAGGCAGAGGGTACAGGACGGTGGCAGCCGGAGGGCGAAGTAATGGGCTCACACCCAGGATGCATCCCTTTTCCATCCAGTCCTCTCCTATACACTGTTCTCTGCTTCCATATCCCCTTAGACAAGCTCACACAGAGACCTATTTTCCCACCGGAGAAACACACTGAAAAGTTTATTTACATTCAAGGAAACTGAGATATTCAGATGAAAACTTTCCCTGTCACGGCTACACAAACACATTCGCACAAAGACACACAGCTCGGGTTCACAATGTGTCCTCTGCAGCTTTACTATATATCCGTGTCTCCTTGCGGCCTGGTGAGTGTGCAGAGAGGAAGCTATAATAACAGGAGCACAGTAGTTCACAGAGGACACTCACACACAAATATATATGCTTAAACACAAGCGTTAGACATGCACACCTGCACGTGCGCAGATTTTCCAGTCTTTCTTGTTACTGTTTAAGATACAGTAAAGCTTACAAAGTACAGAAAAATATCAAATCCTCCACTTAAAAAAGCATGCGCACCAAAAATCACACAAATATTTTTCAGCATGTGGTCACATACATTGCCTCCGGTCGACCCACTGATGCTCTGAGTGCAACCACAGAGAAAAAAATTAGCAGGGAAAGAATCAGAACAAGCAACTCGCCGACTCCAACCAATAAGGGATTACCGAGAAGTCAGTCCAGCCAATCCAACCTCTCATCTTATTATGGCCTCGAGGCCAGCAGAGTCAGCCTCAGGTCAACGTCAATCTCAGTATCTCTCTGCTGTTGTTTTAACTTCAATCTCCCACTTCCATTCTCTTCATGAAAAAGAGGTAATGGGTGGCTCCATTATTGCTTGGTTGCTTTTACGAGTCGTTGTTTTGGCAGATTGGTGGATTAACTTTTGTCAAATAAACAGTTCTGACACCTGAAAATGCATTTTATTTTCTGTTTCTGTCAGAGATGCTCAAACTCACTTCCACATTTTATTTTATTTTCTCTTGTTTGCATAACCCTATTAGGAATGACCATACAAGAGAATCCATGACACTGTCACGTAATATTTCTGTCAAAGAAGCCCACAGCCTGTGAGTAGTGTGCTGGAGCAGTATAGCATGTGGAGTCATGACGCCTGATCGAGCATTTGGGAACCAGAGGGAATGAGAGAGGAGATTATCAGACTCCTGAGCTATCCAGCTGCCACTGGAGCCGTGTGGGCAACTCTACATCCTGTCTCCCTTTTCTTTTTATCTCCCTGCCTCTTTCATGGTCACCCTCATTAAACAGCAGTGATAGCGAATGTTTCTGTGCTCGGGCACTGTCAGTAGCGAGGAGAACTGACAAAGCCTCTGCACATCAGAAACACTGAAAACAAAGCAAAAACAAATCAGCTCTCAATGTGTCCAGTGTTGCACAGTGAGACACAAAGGACAGCATATTTATCATGATCTGTGAAAATGACATGAAGTGGAGGGGCGACCTAATAGTCTAGTGGTGAGGTCGCACATGGGAGCTGATGTCCTGCACTCTGAAAAATTATGCTAGGGGTTATCAAAAATCTAAAAAATTAAATAAATAACATAACAGTTTCACAGCCGTCTTTTTTATGACACTTTTAATGAAATTATGTTTATCCATCAAACTACATTGGGGAATGTGAGGAATGTCAATGAATAACTGATTACTTGTCGTTAATGATTTAACTTTTAATTTAAATTCAATATGTATTAACCTTCAATGCAGAGGATGAAGAACATGCATGCCAAAAAATGTAGTGTAGATTCGCTGTAGTACCTGGTTGCACCACCAGGTGGAGCCTCTGTTTAGCTGAGGACTGTATGTGTTCAACTCTGTAGCAACCTGAGGAGGCGGTCATTTGGACTAGCAGCAGTTTCATGTTGGCAAGCAGAGACCATTATGGGAGTGTAGCTAGTAAAGGGCCACCATGAGAAAGTCTCCTTGGATGCTTCATGTCTACCAGCCACAGCTCTAATGTTGTACGTGAGCTGAAGCATGCTGTGACAGCATCATGAAGAACTCGTGGCTGATTGTCTACACCAATAGAGCAGCTCATGTCATGCGACTGTGTTCAAAGCAGTTTCATTAGGACATCGAATAATGTCCATTAAGTTCAATATACCTTAGTCAACAATCAATCATTGGTGGATAAAGCTGCCAACTTGTGTTTGAGAAAATAGTTCAAATTTTGGATCCATAATTACCAGTCTTAACCTCCAGAAATTGTCCAGGCATGTTAAGACAGGGGAAGAGATTTGAAATCCTAAACTCAAGTTGGAGAAAAGTTACATTATCAAGCCAAGTTCATTAAATTGTCTCAACTTCAATTTATTTTTTCATCAACTAACACAGAAATTTGAGTTAAACTGACACAATTACAAACATTATTATGTCAGCCAAACCTATCAAAATAATGTTTGCAACTTAAATAGTGTCTTTAAATCAGTAAGTAAGACTATTTTACCATCTTGCAACTATGGATTTAATTAAGTAGTGAGAATAGGTCCCTTGAGGTACTTTTTGAAGTGTGAGCAGCAAGTTCTTGGGTCAAATGCCAACCTGCTGGACCATTTTCTGCATGTCACTGTCCTGTTCTCTCTTCTATATTTCCTCTCTCCCTTCACTACCTATCAATGCCAGCAGAAAAGGCCCAAAACTAAATAACACGGAGTATGAACAGACTAATGGTGACAAGCAAAGAACGACTTCCGCAAACAAGAGATGAAACTAATTACTTACTGATCATCTTAAATAGGGTACACCTCGCTAAAACTAACACCTTCTGATACAACAGGTCTGTAATAAATCCTCCCTCCATGAAGGTTATAATGTTCAGAGTTGGTAAATAATATAGGAGGTGTTGATTCAACTGTAGGGTCACGCATCAGAAAGCAAACATATTTATGCTGACATTACTGTAATTTATTCTAAAGGACATGTGTATGAAATTGCTTGTTAATCTATCAAATTGTTGTTGAGATGTTTCAAAAACTGAAACCAAACACCAACCTCATTGTTGCGCTACAGTAAAAGTGTGAGGACTGTCAAAATCATTTGAATTTATCCTCCAATCATGAATGTCTGTACAAAATTTCATGGAATTTTGTCCCGCTAGCATAGATAAAAAATGTAAAACATTTTATGTGCTGTAACTACAATTCATCCTGTTTTAAGATCTCCTCCAAAATCCTGCACATACACAGAAAAGCAATGTTGTTCAACCAAGGCTGCAGCCCAGAGCCCTGTTGAGGCAGTTGTATAAATCATGAAAATTATTTTCATCAAATATGTACACTCAAAGACAGATGGCCTTCAAACTTTGTAGAAATAATTTTTGTTTGGTTGAAAAAGATGAAATTTCTTTCAGATGAAAAAAGTCTTACCATCGACTAGACAGAGGCCAGTCTGTTGCCCTTTCTATTTTGACTGTTCTCTAAAAGTGGGTAAACTGCACACAAAAGCTGCCCTTTGACACTTACACCACAACTAATGTCTTAATGCCTAAACCACAAATAGACACTCATGTTTTCTTGTTAAACCATCCATGAATGAGAACATGTATTATTGAGTAGATGTTCCACGTTCTTCGTGTCCTCCTGTGGTTTTTCAAACCAATCTAAACACTTAAATGATCAGCCACAACTTCCCGGTTCAGTCTAAGAGCTTCGGGGAATTATACACAACACAAACATTGTACAACAACTAAAAAACTTTAAATGTCATCCAAAACATTTCAAACCTAACTCACATTACACCAGAAGAATCAGCAGTGGAACAGAGTGGGAAAAGGTTTTCTTTTTTATCCAAATAGGTAACATCCTTTTATAGCACACTGATTATATCAAAACTTTATTTAGGCTACACATCATGGTAAAATCCAACAGGCCATCCAGACATCACAAATCCCAAGACTTCCAGTGTCCCTGACTCCAGCTGTAGCTTGTATGTGTCAGTTCGCAGCCCATGTGCATGTGCATATGTGTGCACGTGTAAGCGTGCATACGCAGTGCAGATCTGCTCCTGCTCTGTAAGAGTCAATGTGAAGATACATCAGCCCGGTGGCAGTTTTCCTATCTGTGAAGACAGCTTGCACAAGCAAAGAATGTACAGTAGCAATGCCATAGGCTGTATTTGTCAGGACAGAAAAAGTTCAATCCACTTTCAGGTTAAAGTGACGGTAAATTAGATGACTTATCTAAAAGATAGCAGTCTGTTATAATTCCACCATCTCACACACACATTTTTAGCAGCGACACAGCATCATGGGACTGTCTGAATTGCAGGAAAACAATTATTATCTCCGAGTAGTGAGGCACCATCCGTAGAAATTTTAATTAAAAGACTGGCAGAGTTTCATCTCACTGTGACAACTCCATTATTTCCCAATGATAATACAGTCTCTAAGCAGAACAAATTCAATTCGTATGGAGTGACTTCCACCAGCAGTTTAAGTGGGCAGACCCAGCTAATCGTTACTCTGACCTTGGCATTTTGATATCTGGCAGAAGTCCATAGGTGAGGCTGAAATTAGACTCATTATTCAAATATGGCTTTGTGTTGGGTTTAAAGGTGGAGTATGCAATTCTAGAGCGATGCCCCTTTTGTCAGATCCAGCTGGTGTGTCCTCATAATCTGCTAGCTGTCAGCTCTGTGTGTGCAACGGAAAAAAATCTGGTGTTCCTGCAGCCCTGGCTCTGTAAGTGGTAAACAACAGAAGTAGCTCAGGTTGATACACATAACACTATTCCAGCGTATCATGTGCATGATCATGGTGGTACACAGGGGGATGTGAGACGGGTGGACGTGCTAGCAAGAGGGAAATGCTAACTAGCTAAAAATCAACAATCTTTCTCCAGAACTGCAGACTCCACCTGTCAGAGCTAACAAACAAAATCCCAGCACACAATTTTTACGTGCAGCAGTACTACAACAATAAAAGATCCTGGCTGGTTGTATCTAATTTGTCAATCGGTCATAAGTGTTGAGTGCACATTGATCATAAATACTCTGTGCTGCTCTTACCTTCATCTGGATCATTCCTGGCCGATGCCTCCAGAAGAGCCACACTGGCAGCAAACGACACATGCCTCTTCAACTCTGGTTGCTGGAGGTTGTTGGCATTGCGTCCCTTCTTGTCTGCCTTTCGCTTCTTGTTTTGCATCTCCTTCTCATACACAGCCCACCTCTTCAGCTGCTGGGTTCGCCTCTTCTGGGCCGCCCGTAGCCTTTCCAGGCTGGGCACCTTGTCCAGCTGCTGCAGCTCTTGGATCAGCTCCAGGTGGTTTGCCATGGTGCCGGAGGGATAAACAGCAGTTGTGGGTGATGGCGGAGGGGTGACTTGAGGGGGAATTAGGATTCTAGCGAGGGCAGCACCTTCGGCCGCGGCCTCCTCCCATTATCGTCATGATCATCCTTTCAGCAGTAATAAAAACAGCCTGAGAAAGGAGACAGAGAGAGAAGCCATTTATAAAAATATCAGCCACAAACTTTTACCAGGTGGACCTTTAATAATAAAAACATCAGTAAATAAAATGCTGCAGTTGTCTGATGCAAAGCAACATTTCTAGTAAACTCTGTACTGGAGGTTAGAGAGGCTGTAAAATAAAGTCTCTCGGGAGGCACTGCCATTTTAAAGTGAGCACTGGTCTGAAGCACAACAGCAAAGTGCACAGAGTTGCATTTTGGTGGCCCAATTAGACAGATCCAAGTTTAAGATACCATGCAGCAAACACCAAGCAACTGTTTTATAGTTGTCAGATTGCTTGTTTTAGTCTGCTGTGAGAAGAAAATCTGATCGGGCTCTGAGGTTAACATCAGGTGAGACAAAAGCGAAAGCAATGTTTCACTCCGCGGTCAATTTTCCTCCATTTTCTTGCATGATTTTTACTCCAAAAAGATGATGACGTTAACGCTTTAGGAATAGGGACAAATGTACCTCCACAAGAGTGAAGGTCAATTTTTCAATTTTTAACTAAATGACTGAGCATATGTTGCAGTCTCGATTTTCCATTTGCTTTGTAAGCTGTTGTAAACCTCTTTCTGCTTACCATCCTCCATCAAGGTTAACCGCTTCCTGAATGCTACAAGCGAACGGCAGCATAATGAGAAACTGACAAAGAGGAAAAAAATATACTGGGGCAGCGAGCTGAAGAGGGGATTTTTCATGTTAATGTTACATTTATGTACCTTCTGTGGCAGTAAACAAGAACAAAAGTATTTTTTTCTTTCCTTGACAATTAAGGAGTAGAGCATCAAAAAACCAACAGAAAACAACTTCAGTTTCTTCTCATTTTCTCAGATGTCCATAGAAAGCATCTTACTGGTAGGTCAGTGAATATATGGAAACCTCTACAAAGAATCATCTGGAAGGATAGGCAGATGTTTTGTCAATATCTAAAGATCAGCAGCACAGAGTTAAATACAGCACATATAGTGTAAAACCCCATATATTGAAACTAAAGTACCTACAATGATTCAGTCTAGTCGGATCACTTGATTTGAACAGCACTCTTAAAAATGTATGCACAGTTTACATCACAGCTAAACTTTAAAAACAAAATATGCATGTTCCTACTTACTATTTCTCAAATGCCAATATACTTTATATCCTCACGTCTGTAGCCTTTCACTAAGTCTTGTGATGCAGCAGCATCGCTTGATGAAATGTTCTCCAGTGTAGTGTTGCTACATCTAGTCAGCCATCAACGTCATGCTACATTTCCATTGCACCAACCTATATAACTGCTAAAAGCATGGACAGGAAACAAGAAGTACAATCAGTTCCTAAAGCATTACTTTCTGTTGTCAGTGTAAAAGTGCAGCATGTCTGAGTTTGTGTGTTAGCGAGCACAACTTGTCCGTTACATTCTCATCCAGCAGCCAAGTCAGCAATGTAAAAGACATCCCAACATAAAAGTGAAACTAAACCATGACACACTCGTAAAGAGGTGAGTTTGCCCTCAACTTTTCTCTATAACACAAACCTTTTTAGCAAGTAACCAGTGGAAACGAAGGCAATAAGGTTTGCCAGAAGAAAAAAAGAAAGCTGTGATTGTCTTTAAAACAAAGCAAGCAAACTGGTTTACAGCAAATGATTTGTAAAGACTGGATCAGGACCCAAAGGTCGATCAAAAGAGGATTAGCAGCAGGGTCTCAAATTGTTCTACAGGAATTTTAAACTAAGGCTGTCAGCAATTCAAGTCTTTTAAGAAAGACAGACAGCAGATGCAGAGTGACGGAAAAGAAAATGCGTTTCAGTATAAACTCATTTATTTAGTATTGGTGAAACAAAAGGTAATTAATATATAAATATATAACATATATATATATATATATATATATATATATAAAGCACAACAGGGAGGTATTCACTCATTAGCTGAATGTATTTAAGACCTTTTCAAAGTCTGCACATATAAATATTCAAAAGTTTGTCTATGTTTTGGCCTATTTTTAAAGGTCATCAACATAGCTCTTTAAACTGTGTTCATTTGCTCTTATGTTGCTTATCGTTTTTTAGCTTTTTATGTGTATTTATTGTGACTATGTTTGCCCAAGTGACAAACAAGATGACCTCATTGGTGATGTTTTTAAACTTTAACTTAAAATCTAATCTATGTATCTAAGTAAATCTGTTCAGCACAACACAGCATTCAGGTCATCATTCTGCTTGCTATGATGCTGGACCGGACACGTGAGGAAAAAAAAAAAAGAAAAAAAAGAAATAAATAAAAAAATCTGATCTATGAATCTAGGCATTTTGAATCTATTTATTTGCTAATATATTTCAGTTCTCTTACCAAAAAAAATGTTTTTTGTTTATTTTGATGCAAAATCCTGTTGTGTATCTTCATATTTTCACAAAAAAAAGAAGAAATAAAACAATTATAAGATTATTACAAATATAAAATTTAACAGATGAAAAACAAAACAAAAAAATGTTTTATGTGTCTCTCCAGAAAAGATCATTAATAGGAAATAAGGATGTACACCGACCTACTGTTATGTAAGTCCCCCTCATCCAACCAAAACAGCTTTGACTTGTTGGTGTATTGACACAGAACATCTGTGGTGTCAAATAAGAGGACATTGTTGCAGTGCACCATACAGATGCTCAGTCAGAATGAGATCAGGGGAGTTTGGAATCAACACTTTGAGCTCTTGGTCGTGTTTCTTGAGCAGTTCCTGAGCAGTTTCAGGGTTGTGACAGGGCATGTTCTCCTGCTGCAGGAGGCTGCTGGAGCAGAGGAGTGCTGTGGTCGACAACAATGTTTAGGTGGGCGGTACTTCTAAAAGCACCTCCACACAAATGACTCAAGTTCAACAAAAGATTGTATTGTAACAAGATACCCGGTTTTAATGTTGTGGCTCGTCAGTGTATATGACTATAACGTATTGGATTCGGAGCAGTGCAGCTCCAGTATTGTCTTTTGTTGTGGTAAAGGTCAAAGCAACAGTGCAACATTTTATTAAACGAAAAACATTTTTACCTGTATATACATCACAGTGTAGATAATAATTCTTTTGAAGGTTTTGCATGTAAATCTGTTGTGAAAGCATCATTACTTATGCCCAGAATAGTGTTATAGTATGAACTGCACTCATACATTTGTGATATTGCTGTTGTGTCACTATCATCTGTTCCTCAGACACTGTTCTTCCTGACACATCCATTAAAAATAGCGACAAGAAACAGACCCTTAAGCTCATCTTAATGTACCGTCGCTACTAAAACAGGGAATGCACCATGCTGTGTAAAAAGGAGAGCACTCAGATGAGGTGTGTAGGTAAGTATAAATGAAGCATATATGTCGCAAACAGCACCTGTATTAGAGTTGTTGTTTTTTCTTACATGTGGAAAATGTAGAAACACCACAGCCTTATTCGTCCTGCATATATTATACATTACAGTTTACAATGAATAACATTTGCTTAGTTGTAAAGTTTTACTGCCTCATTTTATCAGTGAAATCAAGGTTGGCTCAGTTGAACTGCAGTCAACAAGTCAGACGCCCTTCTCTGGTTTATAAGAGCTGATGTTGGTGAAGAAGCTGATGAGCGATAAATGCTTCACAGAATCAAGCACGTGCAACATTGCCACCCAGTTACAAAAAAAAATGTGGTAGTGGGAAAAGATTTTTGAGTGGCTGGTATGTGTCAATTCAGAGTGAAGACCTTTAAAAATAAAAAGCAATTCACTGTCGACATTGGTTAAGGTGGCCGTGCTATATGTGTTATAATACACTCTGAGGTGACCGTAATAATAAACAATCCAAGGTGAAAGTATAACTAAGTAAATGAGAGTTGGAAAATAACTTTACAACAATAGAATACAAACATCATAAAATTTTCCACTGGGATGATGAAAGTTTTAAACAATATCACATAAGTGAAGCAGATCCAGGAAAATGCCAACAAATAAAGGGAGTCTAGAACAAATATGGCCCAAAACCGCAAACATCAATAAAACGTTTTACATGAGCTGCTTTATTTTACAAGGTTTAAGTTTCCTCTGATGTACCAAGAACAAGCCCATGCAGGCACAGCGAACTGATCTGTCTCTCGGTGAGATATGCGTGCAGCAGGCAAAGTGAATTAACATCAGAGAGGATGTGTGACAAACAAGGAACATCCAGTGTTTTACTTTAGCCGTCTTTGATGGTCAATGGCATTAGTACAAGGAATATGAAACCCAGGAGCTGCTGTTGATAAAATCAGGGGAATCAGAGCAGAGGTAATGATGTTACACTTACATACACACACATAAAGACACACACAGTAAGACCAAAAAGAAAAAAGCAACTAATGACACAAACAGCTCCACCCGCGCAAACAACTTCTGAATTAATCAGCAACTGAGAGTCAAAATTGTTTTATCACTCACCTCACAACACGTTCTGTCAAACGTTCTGTTTGAGTCACATAAAGATTTAAACGCACAGCATGAACAGATAATGAGCAAAGCAAAAGTTCCCCTGACACTGATGATATGTCACATTTAAAGGTTTAAATATGAAGCTGTTCTCCTTCTCCAACTATTTTGTATTCAAATTTATAAACAAATGGCAATGCTATTTTTTGTCATATTTTGTTACTTTACAATTTTCTATGAATAACATTTGCCTGGTTGTGAAGTTTTTACTGCACTATTTTAGCAGTTAAATTCAAGTGTGCTCAACTGGAGCCAAAAGTCAGCCGCCCTTCTATGCTTTATAGGAGTCGAGTATAATGGGTTATTTCATCTCAAATCATCAGTGGCCTTCTGCTCGACCATTTTCGAACGGCAAGAAACATCTCAGGAACTAAAAAAGATAAAAGCCTGAAATTTTCCCTGTTATTTTTCATCATGCCATTCAATTCCAATATTAGACAAGCAGATCAAATAATCTCTGATTATGGGTTGAAATGAAATGTTCCATCTTTAAGCACACATTAACAAAAAAATAGATAACGCAGAAGTCTACTAGCAATGTTTTCTCAACCATATGTAGTTGCATGTCACAATAATACGAAACAAAACATGAGTGCTTTTTAATTTAAAATCTTTGGTCACAAAAATGAAAGGAAAGTTATTTTTATTTAACATTCAGTACTGATTAAACAGGTACAACAAGCTGTACCACCAAAAAATAAATAAATAAAAAATACTGTCAAGATCTTAATCTTAGTTCTGGAGTTTCAAAAATAATTCTCAAATTATTACTAAGAATTTAAAAAAAAAATGTTAATATGCATACTTTTCATTTTAAAACCTGATTTTGTAGGCATAAACCTTGGTTTGGAAGTCATGTCTACAAAAAGATTTGTAAAGGACTTTTCATGACAGTTTCAGTTTTCTTTCATACATAAACTCACCCATTATCAGAGATTATTTGACTTACCTGTGCTATGTTGCAGATTATGAATCAATGGTATGTTGAGAAAGAACAGTGAAAATGTCATGCTTTTATCTATAATGGTTATAGCCTCAAATTTTAATGCTAAAAGTGGGGGGATACGCTTTTAAAAAAAAAAAACGTTATCCCAGGAAGCACTTTATATATCAAGATAAAATTTAACAAAAGTCTTCATAAATATCCATACTTTATGCTGTCAAAAAATTCAACCAAATCAGAAATGATCGAACAGAAACTTTTCCAAAAATCTGATAATTTCAGGTGAAATTAACCTGATTAATGAAAGTTTATGACTGAAAGCTGACTGTTTAACTATCAAAATCATTAAGAAAGTCTCTGAGAGAAGCTCAAAGTTGTTAAAAAAAAAAAAAAAAAAAGACTGATACACTCGTCTGCCTTTCTACACTACAGTTTGTTGAATGCAGGCAGGAGAAAGATTTGTGGACTTATGAAGAAACAAGTAGTAGAACTACTACTGAACCATCTGCCACCTCCTCTGCATGTTTCTCTGGTTATGATCATCTCTACACTAAGTTATTCAGCATCTCTTCAATTTATCTGCAACTATTTTGTTAGCTGATTAATAATTTGGGTCATTTTTCAAGCAAAAAAGCCAATCATTTGTTTCCAAGTTTCCAAATGAGAGAATTTGCTGTTTACATCATCTTATAATATCAGCATAATAAATATTTTCTTGGATTGGACTGTTGGACAGACAAGGCGAGACAAGTGATTTCATCAGCTTTGTAATGGCCGCTTTTCGGTGTGTTCTGATTTCAAGACTGAAAGCCTAATCAAGATAATGACCAGCAGATGACTCAAGAATTTGCATCCCAAGATGCAAACACGGTGTACACTACCTATAGGCCTTTATCAGTGAAAACAGATTTGATTTGAGCTTTCTGAACCCAAACTGAAAAGCCTTAATAATGTGTGATAATGAGCGTTATTATGTACACACAGCCTAGTGAGTACAGGCCCGTTTTCGTGGCTGAATTTTCTCTGCTCTCTCACTTTATTTAAACATTCTGACTAATGACCTGATTATTGCCCACTCGTGGAACAAGTGAGTGGAAAAGATGCTGCCAAAACTAGTATGATTTTTTTTCCAAGAATACCACAGATTTTTAGAATAGTAATTTTTCGTTCTCTCCTACAACCTGAACCCCTCAAAACCACACAAGTGAAAAGGTTGACAAGCTGGTGGGCAACATCAATCTCTGATAGGAAACCAGTGCCTGAAGCAGTTTCACTGTTTATCACATGTCGACAGCTTAACATTTTACCATGCTTTATTCCGGAGGCAGTGACACGGGGGGTATGAAAGAAGTTTCCATTTGATGGATTGAACAACAGCTCTCCGACAGATGAAACAAATTATGAAATTTAGGAAGGAAGCCTACATGCTGACATGCGGTCTTGTTCCTGTAAGATTAAAAACAGGTGAAGAGGAAAATTATGTCAGCGTAGCTGGTGGCATTTTTGTAACAGTTGAAGACAGAAGAGAATAAATCATTTGCAGGCCCAAGGGGAGATTGTTTTGCCCATTAGGCACCTCAGCAGGGCTTAAAAACAGACAAGCAAACACTTGTATTTGATATGATGTCCTAGCAGAACACAATGACAAACTGTCTCAAGATATGTAAAACACAGAAAGCTGCTGGTGACTGTAAGCCCTCCGGTGATATCACAACCGCTCCCCGGGGCTAAAGCAGCAAATCACAGATTGACCTCAATCAGCTCCCTGACTGCAGAAACTGATGTTACGCTGCACTCACACTTTGTGTTTCACATCATTATGGAAAAGGCACAGCCTAAATATTTTACTGATTATTTGAAAAAGCAGGTCAGACAATGAGCATAGAGCTGCTGCTTCTATCAGTAAGCTGTTGATGCCCAGAGCAAACTCCCAAAATAGAATAACAATTACTAACATTTTTTTCTTTTGGGTTTCCTCTGAATTTATTCAGGTTGTTGTATTCATAAATTGGCAGCTGCCTACACAAAACCCTCTGCTCTATTGCAAGGGCGCAGAAATGCAAACAACCCCACTCACACCCCTGAATTAACCCTTTAAGTCCTGAGCCATTTTTCAGGCCTTTTCTCGAAAATTGCATACCCATAATAAAAACAGTCTATCTCGGCAACCACAAGGTCTATTTGAATAATTCTTGTGTCATAATAAAAGAAACACTTGTAAGATTTGTTCAGATGTGTAAAATTCAGTATATATGTTACTGGTTAAGAGTAAATGTAGATGGCACACACACAACTTTAAAAATTTCAGGTTCGCCTAAAAAAAAAAAAGCAGTTTCAGGATAATTATCTCTTTGGAATGATCCAGCTGCAGCTCTAAACCTCTCCAAAATCATATCACAATATGTGAACATTCTCCCTGCAAAGGTTGACTCTGAAAAAGTGAAGTCGAACAAAATTACTAAGTTTTTAATCCAGACAGTTCAGGCGAGATGACATTTTTGGACACTTGGACACATTTTGGCACACTGGTGACCATCTGATTGTTCTTATGTACAAACTAGATATTTCACTTGTATATTACTAATGGTGTTCAATACATCCAAATACAACAGTGTTTTAGTTTTTTTAAAGTCCTAACAGACCGCTGTCTCCTTTACGCAGCCTGTGCGTAAAGGCCAGCAGGCGGCTGTGACGGTTCGCTCGTGACGCAAACCTGCAGCAAGCAGGGGTCCTTGCCCGCACTGACACCCCTGACCTATCTCAAACAGGAAGCCCACAATTTGCCTTTCAAAATAAAAAATGAGCGAA
>NW_007578126.1:150166-156932 GCF_000690725.1 Stegastes partitus | reverse complement strand
GTCCATTATCAGAAACTAATGGACTTCGCGGAAGCAACCGTCCTCCGCTTCGCGTCGGACGGTTCACGCCTCCGCGTCGTCCATTATTTTCTGATAATGGACACCTCGTCGGGCATTATCCCTTACATAAACTTCTGCATCTCTATGAAAACAGCACAACCGTGACTAGAAGTAAAAAAATAAATAAATAAATAACTCAAACATTCCTTGTGTGGAGTATGACACAGTTATAATTCTATAAATAATATTTTTTAAAAGATTTTTAAAAATTAAAGTATCATAAATAATATTAGATAAATCATATTTTTTAAAAGAATTTTAAAAATTAAAGTATCATTTTTGATTATTTGTTTTACAATATTTGGGGGGGAAAAAACAAATAACAAAAAAAACGCTGAAATCAACGTGCAAATTTTTTCCAAGTGCTCACAGGTGTGTGTGTGTGGGTGTGTGGGGGGGGGATGACTCTACAGACTACAGATAAATGTACAATTTTTATTTTTTTATAGAATCTGACTCATGCAAACAATTCATTTTGCAATTTTTTAAATGAGACACAGAATGAAGTGATTTTGATTTAATTTCACAATTCTAAGCTTAGATTTGGTTGCATTGTCTGACAGAATGGCACATGAGTGACGCATGAATAGTTCAAGGACTGTTGGAGAGGTGAAAATTTGACGATTGTTTCTGTTTTTAGAGTTTCTGGCTCTGATAAAAGGTGACATTTTGGTGATTTATTTTAAGAAAACGTGCCTTTGAAACCTGTCAGCAGGTTTGGAGGTTCAAAGGCTTTAACATTTTGCCAGTACAAAAGCTCTGCCACTGAGTATTCACATCATTACAGTTTCTTTTCTTACCTTTGCTTGGTAATTATAATGTTTGTTCATTCATCTCCACCCTTATGAGGACCGCTCCTTACTTTGCTGTTAGGTTAGAATCAAAAGCACATTTAAGTTAGACCTGAATTAATGTTGAACTGCTTGAGCAGGAAAGGAAAGCTTCCATGAAGGACTCAAACTTATAGCTCCACAAAACTGTGTGCGCGTGTGTGTAGCTGTGCTGACATTAGCTTTAAATCATTTATATCTCCACAAACCAGTTGGATTGAGGTCATTCTGGACTTTCCATCATCATTATGAAGGTGATTTAGCACAGAGGGCAAAACACGATGGATGTATAGATGTTGGCAGCACAGTGCATCACGTCACACCACAGTACAGCAAATAACACGGCACAGGCAGGATTTCATCTGAACCTCTTATTATCATTAGATGTCCTGCTGGAATTTTGTCCCCATTTACGGCCTCAATGCAAACTGCTGTATAGTTTTCCATGTTTATGAGCTGCAGAGGGAAATAAACACTTAGTCATTCCATTCGACAAAACAACTCTAGGTCCAATTACCAGCAACCAGAGAGGAGAAAGAGTTTGTTCAGATGTCATTGAGATGAAACTGATGACACACGAGCGCAGTATGTAATAACAGCTGAGTTTGTAGCATCTGTATCAAGTTAACCAATGAACTTGTGGATGTGTCTCCATGACAACTGAGGAAACTGTTGACGCCAAACGAACTTCGATGTACTCCGACGCTTACAAAGAAGTGATGTTAATGAAACCATAAAAGCTACTGAGCTCTGCTGTATGTCAGCAGATCTGTCTCAATGACAAGCGAACAAACTCCATTTGATTATTTTTAAAAAATGTAAAAATGTGTCTGAAAGCAACACAAAAAGCTTACAAAAGGACCTTGAGCTGAGATTGTTTAGTCAAACTGCTAAATCCAAGTTCAAGAATGAACACAAAGTAATTTAATATTGAAATACTAAAAATGATGTGGTTATTTGTATGTATCCCCACTGCTTGCAAGAGTATGTAATGTGTGACTGCTACCAAGGCTGCTGCTACTGGAAAGGCTTGACCCTGGACTCTGTGTAAGTAGGCCTGCAAAGAAAACAAGAGTCTGTGATTTGATGTTGAATTTTGAGACAAATCAATAGTACAGGCAACAAGGAAGGAGGTGAAATATTGACTTTATATACAAGATATACTTTTCATTTTCTAATAATTGAAAGGCTGCTGAAATCGGTGAAGGTGGCAGGTTTTTCATCAAATCAACCCCCATTTTTTGCTACAGTTACAACATCAGCACAAGGGACTCGCAGGAAAACATTTGCATGCAAACTCTATTTCACTGACATCAGTTACTCTTCACTGTTCACTCTCTTCAAACAGGATTAGAGTTGCATTAAAGAGTCCATATAATGCTTTTTACATGTTTCCCTTTCCTTTAGTGCGCTATATAACTTTTTTTTCTGTAAAACTACAAAGTGCACACTAAATGGAGCAATTCTCTTCCACAGCAAGCATTGCTTCTTACCTGCCTCTAATGCCCCATTTGAAATAGAGACTTTTCTTCTATTAGATACACAGATCTTGGGTTACTTTACATAAGTAACATTGCCTCATTTTGGGCCGGTAGCTGACCAATCAGAGCAGACTGAGTTGTTTTTAGGAGGGGGACCTTAAAGAAAAAGGAGCTATAACTAAGCATTTCAGACAGAGGGAAATAGGAGGTCCTGTAGTAATGTATAACCTGACAAAAATTATGTTGTAGCATGTCAACATATTCTGTTAAACCCCAAAAATAAAATTAAGAACTTGGAAAAGTGCATAATAATATGGACTCTTTAAGTTAATACTAATGCAAAAATATTTCCTGCTGCTGCTTCTTCATATTAAAACTGATCAACTAGTTAAACGGGTTAGGCCTTTATACTGGAGTCACAGACTACACAATATTTTTAGTAGTCACTCATGTAAAGGATTTAAGCTTTTTGTGTTTATTTGGCTGCAATACAAAGAGATGTGTTGTAATTCTGACAAAGTAAGAAAAATATTTTATGAAGGAGTCTTGTTAAACCACCAGCAGTAACTCAATCAGAAAGGATTACAATTTTTCAAAATGTACTTTTTCAGTAATTGTAAATGCGAGAAATAGACAAATGATCTGCAGCGGTACTGCAGCGGTACTAAGAAAACAGCAGTAATGCTAACAGAAATTTCCTCTCAGCAGACAACCCAGGCTGGAGCCACCCAAATGTTTTATCTGTAATTAAAAAGCGACGCTTCCTCTAATTGTAAGGAAATCCCTCCTCCACCACCCAAATACACCCAGTGCAATCACTGTGAATTCTGTGAGAAAGGTTCATGAAGAGTAGAACGAGTCAACAGAAGGTTAATTCCCCATGCATGGAAAGTAATGCAAGGTAAGCAGTCTTATCTAGTCATTTCTTTAAAATTGCACTTGAATCTATTTAAATGTCCAATCAAGAGTCAGCCACTCGCATTGAATATTTTTGTCTGGGCGCCAACATAATCAACGTCCGAATGCAGATTCTTACAGAACAAATACATTTGTGGATCTGACATTAAAAATGAAGCCCGGTGGTCGAACACCAAAAGGTTTTCTTCTCTCTCATCACCTCCACGTCCTCCTTAACGCCTCATTAAACGTTCTGAAGTAGAAGCCTTAATATTAGTCATCACTTCTATCCAATTTACTTCAAGAGCAGGAGAAAATGACGGGGGGAGACTGGCTGACTACAAAAACACTGTCAGCGTTGGAGTACAATCCACAGCTCACTACAACAGGGTGGAGGTCAAATAGTCATAAAGTTAAACAAAACGTGTTCCCAACGAGAAGACAAGATTCCTTTATACTGTACCAAGTAGGCACACCTCTCTATTCAACAGCTAAAAAGACTTTAATAACACTTAAAATGAACACCATATAATTTAAAGGACTTCCTATTCAGCCACTCTAATCTCACTATGAAAGTCTAGTATCTTTATAAATGCCCCCATAAGGCATTACAAATACACTTTTCATAACTATAATGAGAATTTTCCTCAGGTGTTTAAAAGATCATCCTGACAACCATTTATTTCGTCTGTTTAACTCCCGTCTGCATTAAAGAGGCATAAAGTTCCACAGTTGCCCTCTCAGCTGTAATGAAGTGCAGGAACAAGCGGCTGCCAAAATAGGAAGACTCCGCCCACAGCGGCTGTGACCCCATTGATCTGCAAGGAGAAGGCCGAGCACCGGACTGCAAAAAGGTGTCTGTGTTGTGTTTATGTTCTTAGGAGGAGGCAAAAGTTACTGCTGCATCTGTGTGGCATGACCAGGCCCAAAGACAAAAGTGTACACTGGTTTAGACAAAGACAGACAACCTGATGTCAAAACATGTCTGGAGGGAGACAGAGGAGAATCGAGACAATTAGTCCAACAACAGAAACATCCAACAGCAACAATTTTCATTATCAGAAGAACAAAAAGAAAAAAACTGGAAGTTAACACTTGTCAAATGTAGCCATGAAAAGAAATCACTGAAGGTTCCCTGCTTTCTGTGGCTAAAACTAATTATTATTTTCATTAACAAACAGTCCGGTAATTAAGTTATTGATTCATCGCTTAGTGGCTAAATCTCTAAAATGTAAACAAATTGTGAAAAATGCTGATAAAAGAGCAGAGGAATCTATTTGAAGTCTTGTTTTGTTTTACCAACAATCAAAATCCAAAAAGAATATTTAAAAAGCAGAAGAAAACACATTTAGGAAGCCATCACCATATCCAGTTTAGTCTCCTCAGTTTAGTCAAATGGTTTTCTATAGATCATGTAATTAGTTTACAAACTACATATTTCAAGTCTACAGCATATACAACAACAATAACAACAAAACATCAGTATGCTGACACTCACAAACACACTCGCTGCACTTTGCATCACCAATAATGTCGGTAACGGTGTGTGACATTTTGCAGCAAGGAGGCGTGTGCTGTGTCAGGACGCTCTGCAGGGAGACACAGTGGCAGTACTGTCTCACACAATGGTCCAGAGTGTCTGACACAGTGTGTGCGTCTGCATCCCTGCGTGTTATCTGCATGTGTGCGTATGCATGTGAGTTGTACAAACCCGTCTTCTATATCATGAGAAAGTGTGCGTACACTGTGTTTACATGCATGCCTGTGAATCAGTGTAATCAGTCAAAGGACAGGGAGCCGTGACCCTCCTGTCACTGCTGTGGCACCCCGAATCCCAGGGACCCTGTGTTCCAGGCCAGTGCTAATGTCTCCAGGTCGCGCTAATTCATTTAATCACCTGCTAATACCACAGGTGGGGCGAGCTGATTAAAAGAGCCCACCAAAACCACCGAGAGAGGCAGTAGCAGGAGTTACAGCTGCCGTTCAAGTGACACACACCATCATTCACTGCACAGATACACCGGCCGCAGAATTACTCCATGATCCCTGAGCAATGAACTGATTTGGCTGCAGGACTGTGAAGCGAAGGACACAATTTCATCATTAATTACAGCAAAAATGGGAAATTTATTACAGGATTTGTGCAAAGCCCTGATGTGAAATGGAGGACTGAGTGCCGTGCAGCTGTTTAAAGCTTCTCTTTCAATCTATGTCAACTTTTTGCACCACTTTTGGGAACAGTACAATGGGATTGCTTTGTGGAGACATTTGCACTGAAAGAGCTCAATCCAATTCCATGTTTAAAATGAGCAATACAGCCTCTTAGAATGAACTGTACTGGCTGCTTCTCAGTTCACGATTTAGCTGAACCATAAAGACTATTACAAAACGAATGTTAGCTCTGGTTTCATTACTGAGCCTTACAGAGGCATTAAGGGCACCAGAGGGAGAGAACAAAACAAACCCACAACATGGGACTGTGCAGTTATTGGGAGAATGCTGTCTGTCGCTGGTGAAGGTGACGGTCTCACATGGCACATTATGCACCACAAGTAATATCATAAATCTACACATAATAGAAGGTTTTAAAATGTGTGGTGTTTATGGAGTGCAAACAGGCACCTGAAGCATGTAGCACACAATAAAATTTAATTCCTAATGCACTGCTGATGAAGACTGAATCTGTTTTAAAACCAGTGACCTTTACCAGTTACACACATTAGCCAAAAGGCTGACAATTGTGTGAGATATGAGAGCATATGGCACATGTGCAGGAAACAAGAGCAGTCAGATGGTTACTCAGACTTAAACAATAGTTCAGCCAGTTTTGGAGATTTATTTGTCAGTGAGTCTGAAAACAAACATGCCTGAAATGCTAATAATTCCTAATTTAGGAAAATTGTGAAGATGCACAATTACACACAAGCACAGTAGGTTCACATTACACCAGCAGTTCAGTCTGTAAATCGAGATGGGTTGCACCCAAATGCTTCCTATTAAGACTTGCTGGGTCCTTGCAGAGTTTTGGCTTTCTTACTACATGCTCTCAATCATCATGTCATGTCTGCGAGGCTGCATAAGCGCCTGATAAAACTGGCCCTGCATTACCCTGCTGTTTTATAACGCTGTGTTTTTAACGTTAATTCTTTTAAGAACTTAGTCTTGTTTTTGTCTTCATACATAGTCTTATAAATATGTAGTGAATTTTGTTTCTACAAGACACAATACTTCATACTGCTCATGAGACTTCATCTCCTCTATATACATTCACCATCTAACGTTCATGTTCTTGTGTCAGAGGTTAAAATTATTAGTGCAATGAATTCTAGGTGGGCTGCAAGGTGGCGCAGTTGGTAGCACTGTTGCCTCGCAGCAAGAAGGTTGCCGGTTCGCGTCCCGGTGGGGGCACCGGGATCTTTCTGCGTGGAGTTTGCATGTTCTCCCCGTGCAGCGTGGGTTCTCTCCAGGTTCTCCGGCTTCCTCCCACACAGTCCAAAA
>NW_007578126.1:120849-149041 GCF_000690725.1 Stegastes partitus | reverse complement strand
TTGCTGAAATTTTGCAGAGAAATGCCAGAAGACATACACAAATATGGATATTAACAGTCCTGAAAATTCTGACATTTTTCAACACTATGATGATGTAATACCAAAGGGTCTCTTTTCTGATACCCTACACAGACAAATACACACATATTTTAATACAAAACAATGTTTTTCATTTTAAAAAAGACAATTTCCTCCCTTGTCAACAGATTGATACCACTCTCATGGCTGTATAACAAATTACACTGAAGCAGGCAACTGTTGGCTTAGTTTAGCACAAACATTACAAAAAAGGGAAACAGCTAGTCAGGCTTGGTCCAAAGGTAACAAAATCTGCCTATCTGCACCTCTACAGCTTACTAGTTCACAGGTTCTGATTATTTAATCAGCAAAAATAACAGAATAAAAAATGTTCATTCTTGACCTTGGAAACATCAGCAGACAAAATGAACAAATGTATCTCTTATTTTCTCTCGTTTTGAAGCTTCTGATTCCATTGCAACGTCTTCCAGAAGGTTTTCCTAATAAAACTGGTAGAAACACTTAAATCAAACATTGAGAATGCACATAAACTCATCTGATCAAACATTTTGGTACAGCTTTCAATCTACAATGCTAAATTTCAATCCCTAAATATTAGATTGTCATTCTAAACAACTGGCAGACAAGCAAAGAGGAGGGCTGTGAGGACAGTCTTGTTTTTGTAGTTTCTATGGAACTGCTCAGCCTATACTGTAACTTGCTTGGTGTCAGAAAGCAAAATAAGCTGCTGAAGCGATGCGCCACCTCTCCATCCATCCAGTCACCAATCCAGCTCTTCTCTCTCTTTTCTCTCTTCCATTCTTAGCCTATCATGTCTTCACTCCTTCATCCCTCTCTCCCTCAGCGTCCTCTGAGAGGACATTTTATTCTGTCTGGATTACTTGTCCTAGTTGGCGCTCGGCGTGCTGGTGGGGGGAGAATTTATTTCCTCCGGTGGAGCCTTGATTTAAAGCACTCAGGTCAACTTGATTCTGGGTCATTGTCTCCCTTGTCGTACTGAAGCAGGGCAGAGGTAGACAGCACGCTGCATATCGCCAAAAGTAAGGTGTTGAGGTGCTACAGGATGCCTCAACTGTCCAGCTGCGTTCAGAGCTGAGCCAAGAAGAAGATTAACAATTTTCTAGTGGCTTTAGTTGTTTGTGCCCAAAAGCAATTCAATATTCTGCTAAAAAAAAAAAAACTAACCAATAAGCTCAACTCAACTCATAAGAACCATGGTTACATTAGCTTATGCTCACATAAGCTGTTTACTGATGCTTGCAAATACTAAGCTTGCAAGCTTGCAGTAAAACTGTGTCTCTCTACGAGGACTGATCCCGCAGGGCACGCTGACCAACATGTTAGTGACCAACATATTAATCACTGCAGCACAACACTGCTGGCCCTAAAGTCATGCAAAGTATAATTCCTGTTAACCTAAATCAGGGTCATACTTCGTCCTGCGTGGCACAGCGAGGTCAAAGCTGCATCAACATTCCCTCCATTGTACTGGACAAAGCCAGAACTCACCTTATATGACCTGAAAGCAAAAGGTGTAAGATGTATAAGGAGGTCAGTGACCCTTTCAGTTTCACTGACAACTCCTGCAAAAAACTAAAGATCCGACCAAAACAGAAGTATCAATTAGGGCACTTTTATGTATTTTAACCATCTGAATCCCAGAACATGCCAGTGTGTTGAAACACATTTTCTTTTTTATTATTTGCCAAAATTAAACCATTTTTCAGAGTAAAAACAGGAATTGTCAAAATTTTAACTTTTCGAAGGTCTTTAAACTACAACTTTTTTGTTATCTTTCGTAAGGAAAAGATCCAAGTCTAAGCATAAATTTGTGATATTTCATTATAATCACATTACATGTATTGTTTAAATACTTGTCAAATACATTCAGTTATAAACCAACTGGATTCTGTAAAAAAATAAAATAAAATAAAATAAAATACTGCAACCCTTGCTGCAACTAAGAAGCCACTAAAGACTCTGTTGCAACCGTCACTTTACAAAATTAATGTACTTTTCAACTGAACTGGACTGAACTGAAGGCTGATGTACACAGAGCAAAGAAGCATGGAAACAAAGTAAAAATATAAGTAAAAGCATAACGACAGTAAATTCCAGTGTTAGCAATAACTTGGGCCACTTTGAAGGACATTGTACATGTTAATTTCAGCGTTTTTCAATATTTGGAAAATAAATAATCAAAGCAATTCAACTTTTTTAAGCATTTATGGCATTTTAACCTTCATATACTGCACAAAAGACACTTCTGTTCTCTCTACTTCTAGCCATGGTTGCGTTGTTTCGGTAGAAGTGCAGGACTTTATATTTCAGTGACAAAAGAATCCACAGTGTGCAAAAATGTGTTTGGGTTAAGAGGGTTAAGTGTGACAACAGACATAAATGTTGTTATATAATGTTAGTTAGGTGCAATTTCCTAATAATAAAATCACTTTACTATTGTATATTAAAGTGCATTTTCATTCTCAGTTATGAAGACAGTGTAGCATCTCCAAGACAAAGCAGTTCAGTCTGCAGTTTCACATTTAAGATAAATACAGATATATATTTAATATGTACTTAGAGAATCATATATATACTGAAATAAGCTAACTTTGTTACTGTTTGACATTACTGTATGGTTTCCACTTCGCTGCACAATGTTTCTTTAAAGTCATATTCTAGTTCTTATTTTTATCTTGCTGTTCCATCATGTTACTGCTATTTTCAATGAGAGGACAGAGAACCAATAACAAATAACGCTACATAAACTTCAACCTAACAAATAAAAAAGGTTAAATAAGCCAAGACATGTTGGCACTGCAGTTACATCAAGTCCCATAACACCTCTGAGTGTTTGTCATATAGGTGTCACCAGTTATTACTCAGACGGACATCCAGTGCTGCACCTCAACAGGCTCTGAAACAACAGCTGAAATTATCTGATGCCTTCACCCAGTGGCCTTTCTGATGATTCCTGGAGGGACACAGCAATAGTTGAATTTTAAGTGCACAGCATCATCTACATGGAGGAGTGCCTCTTTCTCTCTTTTGCTCCTTTGCACAATTTGAATAACAATCAAGCTGCACAATGCGGAAGGAGAAAACAGCAAGAGAAATACTTTGTATGCTCTTCAGAGGTTCTTGGGGATTCATAGTGAATTCAGATTATGACTTTCCTTCAATTCTCACCTCAAACTGATATATGTTCCTCTCACTGTCATCTATCCACCCAAAATGCAAAAAAGGCTATAAATAAATGGCAGGTAGACATAAAGTGTGTGCTCCCAGACTGTGCACCGTCAGGATACATGTAAGCAAAGTGCACTGTAAACCATCATCTGTGCATTAGTAATAAACACTTTATCCCAGTCCATCACTATCATAATTCAAAGTAACAGACACCTATTCTATTTCATGACAAGTTATAGTTTATGCAGTACTGTGCAGAGGTTTTAGACACTAAAAGTAACATTAGGACGCTTTTAAAAATAATTCCAGGAATAGATATGCATCAGTCAATGAAAAAAATAAAACAAAATAAAATAAAATCAATATTTGGTATCAGCACTACTCTCTTGCACATTTTTTTAAGTGCTTGGCAGGAAGGCTGTTCCAGTCATCTTGGAGAAATTTTCATAGTTCTTTAGTGAATTTCTGTCTGTGTTTAACCCTAGACTGACTCCACGATGATGAAATCGTGGCCAAACCACATGTTGCAGGACTCCTTGTTCTTCTTGTTGCTGAAGAGAGTTTTGATGAATTTGGCTGTATTGTTCAGGATGTCTGACCAATCAGAAACCTCCATGACAATATCTAAAATGCCTCAAACTTTTGCACAGTACTGTATATTTTCTAAGGCCTGCACCTACACAATGTAATATTTAATCAAATAATGTGACACATTTATTGTATAATTAATCCTTTATTTAGTAAGATTTTATACTTCTCACATGAACACAACTCTTGTGTCTTAAAAATCTATCCAAAGTTGTTTTGTTTTTTAATTCATATCAACAGTTAACACCAAATCAAATCTGTAATTCAAAAGGTTTCAGGGCTTTTGCTTTTGCTTCATAACTATTTTAGAAAATTATGTCCAGTTGGACAACATAATAATCATTTTCCCACAAAATTGTCTCTTCACAGCAAAGACACAGTCTCCTGTGAAACACAAAGGAAGATTCTCCATCTGTGCCCAGAGTCACCACGGTATCAGCAGCAGGTCAGAGAGAGGCCGAAGCCTCAGATTAGCCAGCAGACAGTGTGCAAACTGCAGGATTTAAACCACTCTTATGTTTCTGTGCCTCGTAAGCTTCTTGTTTATCTTTGCTTGTGCAGATGGAGGCTTCTTGTAAAGAAAGTCTGATCTGTTATGGAAAGCTTTAAAATAAATTCAACTAGTATTTTCAGCTGCACTTGTCTTTTAATCATTTAATGCACCAAACAAAGACATACTTCAAAGAGGACATGGGGTCAAAATCAGTTCTCTTAACTCAGCGGATTAAGTCATATCTCAAACAGACAAAAAATAAAACAGCAGAGTAAAAAGGATTCATACAAACTTGTGATGACAAAACAGATAATTCTCATCCATTTCAAAGGAAATTTTTTCTCCAACTTAACCAGAAGCAACGGTTAGAGCTGTTGCTTCACAGCAAGAAGATTTTGGGTTTGAAGTCAGCTTCCTCTGTGGAGTTTGCATGTTTACTCTGTGCCTGCTTGGTTTTCCAGCATCCTCCTGCAGTCCAAAGACATGCATGGCAGGTTAATTGGTGATTCTAAATTGGCTGTAGGTGTGAGAGTGAGTGTGCATGTTTGTAAATCTCTATGTGTTAGTCGTGCAATGGACTGGCAATCTGTCGAGGTTGTAAACCGCCTCTCAGCCAATATCACCCCCCAAGAACCTCTACAGGAAAAAGCAGGTATAGAAAGTTAACAGATGGATTAAATTGATGCTTCGAAGCATCAATTGCCCGATTCCACTGATGCGTCAAGCATCCCTTTATTCACATAACAACAGGCACTGCACTCATGGTTACCACACGTAGGTCTCTGACTTTTCCATATAATGCAGTGCATCTCTATGTAAACAGCTAATTTTCCTGGATAATTTAATCAAAAAGGTTCTCCTTGTATAAGAGGCTTGAGTCTTCTCAAAAGCCAGTCATCTGTATTCCTGTCTCACAGTCCATTAGGCTAACTTTGAAGGAATATAATTCACCTCCTCTCACCAGCAGGCACTTTGCAGTAAAGATTCATGTCCTGCCATGTTCAAAAAACAGTTAATTATTCTTCTTACTCTGTTTTGTTGTTATGCGAGTCTGTATGCTCCATTTGCTTGTCATCTTGAGCACCGCGTGATGACTCCTTTTATTCTTTGAGACGCTGTTTTTATACAAATGTACAACTTTTATTTCACCTGTCCAGATAAGCCTGTTGCTTTCTGTTACATCAGCAGAACAGCATGCAGGTCTAAGGTGGCATAAAAACGACCAGGTTTACAGCCTTCAACCTTTCTGGAGAAGACATCACACGGATCCTTTTCACCTCAGCTCGATTATGAATTTTCTAAATGTCTGACATGGTCATTTTGTGCAGGACCGTATTTTCCTGGTGTAGGTGTCTTTTCAAAAGACCACACACTAGTGTGTGACGAGCAGCATCTCTGCTCAACAGCAGCAGCCCATGTTGAGGGCCTGCTGTCCTGCCCCGGTCCTGGGTGGGGTTATTCCATCCATCTGCTCCACACTGACATAAGCCATTTGTGTTTATTTTAGACCAATCTGTCTGTTTATTTAGAAAAGGGTTTGACCACAACACGCCCTGGCCGCAAGGTTCAAACAACCCCCCCAGCTGCAGTCATCCGGTGCGCTCTATCGTAGGGCAAATTCAGGAAATATCCTCACTTTTTTATGTTTCTCCCTTTCTTCTGAATTGCTCCTCCGACTCTTTTACCCTCTTTAGTCTTCTCTCTCTCTGCCTGTTTTGGAGATCTGCCCCACTGTTGAGTCATTTTGCTGTCTAATGATGGTTTGAGTCCCCAGCTAAGATCCAGCCACAGTAAACAAGGCTAAGACTCAGCCAGCCTGCAGTAAGTGTCACTTCTAATCCACAACTTAACTAAGATGGGTGTGCAGTGAGTCTGCACTATAGTCTGCACTCCCAATAACTGCAGGCATGGATAGAGTAGGAGCAACAGCTGTACATTTTGATTTCTCATTTCACTTCTCTGTAAAGCAAAGATCTGTCTGTATTGGTTAGATTCAGAGAAGCAGGGGCAGACAAATGGGATGGAAGTACTGTTGATCTCCACAATCTGTTCTTCCTGCTGGGCAGTTTGATGCTTCTCAGTGAGTAGAAGCTGAGCGAGCTTATGCATCACTTGGGGTTTGCTAGACGATGATTCCAGCTCATTTCAATCCATATTTCATATTAATGCAGCTATTGTGGGTCTGTGGGTCATGCTAAGTTTGCGCTTTTGACCTCTATTGTAGGTATTTATGGGAAATAAGTATTGCCATATGTTGTTATATTAATTATTTCAAGTTCAGTTGAAAGCAAGCACTTCCTGGAATGGACCGAAATGTAAATGCAAAAAAAAAAAACAAATAAATGTCAACACAGCAGTTACATAACAAATGCATTTACAATTGATATTCAGAATATAAACTGGTTTTAAAAGCTACTTTGTCATTCAGTATGATACATTTTGAGCCGTTTTCAAATCTCGTGCAGAAACTGAAAGAAACATGCACATGTTAGAAATCAGTTCCTTTTAGACTGCAATATGGTTTGTCTGCCATGCTGATTGCAATATGAACCACACCCAGTGGAAAGAAATGTAATGTGCAAATGTCATAACATTAATAATTACAGTACCATTTCACTGAAAATGGAATAACATGCAACCCTTCAGGCATGTTCATAATGCTTCACTAACCTGTACATTACTGTCATTTTTCCAAGCACATGTCTTATAGAGGACTGATTGATTTCCTGGTAATGGTGGCGAACCTGCCCTTTGATGAAGAAAGAAAAATGCAAACACACCACAGACTGGAATGACAGTAATGGAGCAGAAAGGCAGACTGGCAGAGTTGGAGGGAGGTGGGACAAGTTTGGTTTCAAACATTGAGAAGACAGCATCATTATTAACTTCTTACATGTATTTTTATATGACCAGACTCTTGCTGGTTTTCCATTCTACAAGCTAAATATCAATCAAAGCCACACTAGAGGGCATTTAGAGAGCACATATCTCTGCCAAGAATGTGCAGTGCTCTAAATTTATCAGGCTAATGTTAGACAGTGTTTAGTTTTTTTTTAATCTGAATTTGGGTTTGCATCAGTACACAATCAGCAATGGCAGCAGTTTGAGATGATAAGTCATATTTTGCAAGACAGAGGAGCCACACAAAAATCAAACACTTGCTCCTTTACTAAATACTGAATTTCTTTGAAATCTATTTGCATGATTTAAAACATCCTCCAACATCTGTACAGGAAGCAGTTAGACAGCTGAACTGAAACCCTGCAGGGACTGTGAATCACAGCAGCAGAGAAATGACTACATCTCTGTACATGTGGCAAATCTCCACCATCAGCCCCTTCTGGAAACTAATGCAGTCACTGCCGCAGATCAGTAAGGAGTAAGGACACATGTAGGGATCACCACCATCATGTCTAGACACTGACACGCTTCAGAACATTTGGTCTCTTTTGAGGTTGGCTAAAGCTTTCAGAAAACCTCGTGCTCACTAATCAATATTTAAATAGATACAGCTGTTAACACACTGAAGGGCTCCCGGAGTTAACAAATCAGAGCTGCAGAGCAACAGTTATCACTAGTTTTTAAGACTATAAAACGTCAGTGGGCAAAGCATTAGCGGCTCACAATATGAGTCCATGTGCATGGCGGCTTCGGAGCAGTGAGCAAGTGACGTGCAGACACATCTATGCCCACACTCATGAATATACAAGGTCTGCAGAAAAGGAACTACACACGAGCACAAACCACAAAGTACACACACACACACACACGCACAGATACCCTGCAACTGCAAGCTTGGCACAGCCAAGCACCAGAGCGTATGGTCAGTTTTTAGACCAACACGTGCAGGGTGCAGACAGAGAGGCAAGACAGAGCAAATCAGGCATTGAAGGGCCCATCTCAAACAGCACAGGCAGAATTCAATTTTTATTTTTTTTTAAACGCCATCAAAAAGCAAGGATACACACACACACACAGGCATACAAAATGTTTCAACTACACTTTGAGTGTCAGCAGAATTTTGCCTTTGAAGTTCAACAGCTGTGTTCGTCCAATCTAAGAGGTATTCTGCTAATCAAGAGAGCAGAACAAAAGCACGACTCTCATTAGAACTTGAGTTTTGTTACAGGTTTTATATACAGAATCTGTTTACTATTGGTTGTATGAAAAATACTTTAAAAAAACAAACAAAAAAAAACAATGTTTAACACACAGTAAAGGAGATTTTTGATACATTTTGATGATAACTACAATAAGACACACAAAAAAACTCCAAGAAGTTCACAAGGACCCATGTGCTAAAAGTTAAAGTCAAACAGAGAGGCTTGCAGGGCTTCACACAACAATGTGAGGAAAAAACCTTTACAATGCCCCCACAGTCAAATGCCTTCCTGAACACAGAGTACAGGCCACAAACTCTATGAGCTCACTTCCTCTTCACTGACTTGCTTCGCTGACTGTGAATGGAGGCTCACTTGCTCTGCAGCAGACGCCTCGTGTAGAAAAATGGAACGAGCCACAAATACAGCACCAGGTCATAAAAAGACGTAAAAACATTGAGTCATAGAGGACATTCGATATGCATGAAAGCCTATAAAGACATGTTTTACTCTGACTGATGGCAACAATGCTGAGCTGCACAGACATCAGGATGCAGAAATGGAAATAGAACTTTTTTTTAAAAACTAAGAAAATAAGCAATGTTATGAGTTTTTTCTTTTTTTAAAGCATAACCTCACCCTCAAAATCATCTCCACCCCTCTCCAACTACATATTTACAAAATGCAACAGAGTGAGGGAGAAAGCAAAGAGTGTAGGAGGGTCAGGGAACTCTAAGTGACCACTCCTCCTTGTGGCCTGGACAGAGACATAGAGCTGCTAGACAGAGCCAACCAGCCATGAGAAGCAACTGTCAGACTTGCTTCCTCTTTGGTGGAAAGCCAGAGAGTCTGGTGGAGGTTTGACAATCGCTAGAAGCACAATTATGGCCACTTGCTGTGTGGGTAGCTTTTCTGTAGCAGAGCTTGCAGCTTTCCTACAAGAGGTGTGTCACTGTCGTTTTTTCTGCACTTGTCACTACTGCTAATGCAACTGCAGCTATGTGTGAGAGGTACAAAGTGAGGCGGCAGTTAACGAGACCCATCGTAGATCTCAGAGACCTGCTTTCTGTGTCACAATTACGAAGGGGCAAGGACATTTGGCCGAAGCACACTTTAAAACCACACTTTTCACCACTAACTCAAGAGGCTTCTTCAGTTCTGAACTGAACTTAGGAAGAACCCAAGAGAGAAATCCAGCTGCTTTTTACTGAAGCTCCTAGGGTTATGTGATTTCTTGTACAGTACAAAAACTTTAGTGCGCACTACGTTTATAAGATAATGCAGTAAGTTGTTACAGGATTGTACAGCCTGTGTGCCTAATGACAAGTAAAAGGCAAAACAAAGTGATTTTGTTCATTCTCCGATATTCAGAGTGCAAAAAGTTTGTGCAGCAGCTGTCACTGACTCCAGGGGGAATAACTCTCTTTATGGGGGTGAATATGATTATGTTTTCACATAATCGTTTGTAGGTACAAACATATAGCAATCACACTTGAACGTCTGTTTTGGTTAATCTACAATTATAATACTTGACAAAACAAAGGCAACTTATTGCCTTGATATAAAAACACAGTTAAGCTATGAAGCAGTAAAGATAACAAATTAGCAGCATCATCTACAGTGATACTATATGTTAAATGATATGGCATCTCAACATGTTATCCAGCACCAACTAGTTTTTGGCATAAGAGATACAACGACGAGACACCTTATTGAAGTTTGCTCTCTCTCTCTACTTCCTAAAGTTTAGGACATCAAAGTTGAGCTCTACAGGTGTGTATTGTTAAAATCACTGTTGCAAAAACTGGAGAGACTAAATCAGGTTTGTCTCAAGCACATTCTCTACTTTGCATGAAAAAAAAATAAAAAATCAGCAAATCTGGACATACAAGGTTTTTCTGAGACAGTTTCCATTTGCAAATTAAGAGCTTTGCAGACAAACCTGCACCCACAGGGCCGATCGATTAGGACCGCATGGTGCTAAAGAGGCTAAAGCTCTTCTGATGTTTGTGGTTTTATCCTCTCAGTGAGCGGTCACATGAGGGGTTCAGATTTCCCAGCATCCATCAGCAGGGGATCCACCATTATGTCCACTGTCTCACTTAAGTATTTACATGGCCGAGCCCCACTGCTCCACTGTAGCCTGAAGAACACCACAATTTATGTGACAACTGGTGCCACTGCAAGTAACTGAAAAAATCTCCGTGTTGCAAGACAGACAGAAGAAGTCGGATGAAATCCTACTAGAGCCACGACAACATGGAATTAATTAGCAATTAAGCTTTTTGTTTTTTTAAACTGTGTTCTGGTTCAATCTTCTCATTTGTGAATAATTGCCAGTTTTCTTAGTCATTGAAAGCTATAAACTGAATATATTTGGGTTATAGACTGTTGGTCAGACAAAACTAGGGCTGCAATGATTACTTGAATTATTGATGAATTGCTGATTATTTTGTCTATTGTTTTTTTTGTGTACAAAATGTCAAAAAAATGCATAAAGAAAGAAAGAAAGAAAGAAAGAAAGAAAGAAAGAAAGAAAGAAAGTGCCATTCAGTGTCTCTCAAAGTCCAAGATCAAGTCTTCAAATTTCTTGTTTTGTCCTCAACTGAAAGGTTTTTCGATACTGTAATAGAGAAGAATGTAGGATTTGATGCAGGAGTCAGAGGATCGAAATAACCATCAATTATTAAAATAGTTGGTGATGTATTGAATAGTTGACACCAAATCAATTAATCAGTTACCTGCTGCAGCCCTAATCTCAACAAGACGTTTGAACACTCCATCTTGGGCTTGATGGACATTTTGGACTATTTCATCACATTTATTTAGAATCCATGAACTAAATGATTGACCAAGAAAGTAATCAAGGTCTAACGCATATACAGGAGTAACAGAAGACAAGGGATTCATTTGGAATAGTTTGTCTTTGACTGACAGACTATTTAAGACCAAATTTACTTGACCTTAAGTGATCATTTTGACTTAGCTATAATACAAAAGTGCTGTCTCTCGAAACAAACCCATCTTCAAATCACTACTAAAGTAAGGCCAAACTCAACAAGTACATATCTGCAGTGGCCAGGAAGTGTAGATGTGGACCTCCAAGGATGCTTGGTAGGTGCCCAGAGATTTGCCTGTCTCAGTATTAAGACCACAGATTAGCAAGCAGTGCCCGTTTGCTACCTGAAATCAGAACGCTGATCCCGTGTAATCGCTTTTCAATAGTAGGCAAGCACACTGGTTTCAGGCACGGCTCAGAGAAGACATCTTGAGCAGCAGGAGGTCAAGGAACAGATTCCTAATTCAAACAAAGAGAAGCCCATCCTGTGAGGAGTGATAAAAGGAAAATTTGTATTTTTAAAGCAAGAAAAATGTCATTAAACAGCTCATTTCATGGTTGTGTGCCTGTGTTGACTCGCTTTGATGCCCGGCTCAAATCCAAGTCGGAGGCTGTTTAAGGATAACGTGAGGCCAGTTTCTCTCAGTGAGCCTCCGGGGCCGCTACTGTTTCAATATTTCATGAGCAACAGCCAAATCACCGTGTTGGAATAATTAAACATCAGTTAGAGTACAAAACTACAGAGAATATGTTATGGAGGCAGCTCATCAGTGAAGAGGGAGTCGTGAAGGAGAGCAGTGGGGCTCCTCAGAGATCAGAGACGGCTCACTCAGACACTCACAGGAATCTAATTTTGCCATTACATTGTATACAGCCTGATGATTATCGCCTGAAATACCAGAGAAAACTGTTGGTAGTGATGTGGAGGAAAGCAATGTGCAATTTATTGCATTCATGTGTGTGCTGAGCAATGATGGCAAGAAGACACTGCAATATCATGCTTTGTGAAGTATGAAGAGACATCAGTTACTGCACATTTTGCCACCAACCAGCAAAAAAGCTTAAATGCATTTGGAAAGAACATATCACTCTTGAAATAAATTAACCAGTGCACACACACACAGAAGATCAGTAGCAGCTTTCAGTAGGTTGGTGTCTACGAAGTATCGAGGAAACCACAAGAAGCTTGATGAAACTGTTACAAGTCACAACATGTTACAGTGTATTTACGTTTAATGTTTTAAGAGGTTTAATCCCATGTCATTAAGTCTGAATCTAAAACTGAAACTGATTTCTTTCAAATCCAAAACAAATGTATTCAGGTTGCACTTTACCACATTTTACATAATTAAGAATTTAACCTTAAAACCTACATATTCAAAGACTTTTTTTTAAAATGAGTATGCAACTAATTAGAATTTGGATTTTTTTCAAAAACAGCCCATTGAGATGTACCGTCTCATTTTCAAGGAGGTCCTACAAACACAAATACAAAACAGATACAAGTATTTAATCTGATGTTTTGTTTTTCATTGATGATTCAACATTTGTCATGCAATTGCTTGGTTTGTCCAACAAAGTCTAAATATGATGAATTACATAAGCAAAGTACCAAATCCTCCAAACAAAAAAGTTGAACTGCCAGAATGTTTTTGCTGGAAAATGATTGTAAAATATTAATTTGTGCATTCTATAGTTGTCAAGCAGCAACGTTTAACTGCACATAATCAGCAGCATAATCACGTTGCACCGGGGACTGAAAAAGGGACTTCTTTATTCATAAGTTCCAGGCGCTCAGAAAGGGAAAGCAATATAGAGTTGCCGCGAATAGTTAATATACACAATGAACTCTACATTAATAATGCACCAACAGGTATGTTTTAAATCTATGCTTTTTTTATTATTTTGTTCTAAAATGCTTTAATTTAAAGCTCTTTTGGCTCCGCTCACTGGTCAGCTGCAGCAAAGTCCACCGTGGTTTGGTGGAATATTTTCCAAAGACCCAAGGCTAAAGGTAAAGGACTACTTCAAGTTATCGCAAAACAAAAAGGCAGTTTGTACGTTTTGCAGTGTTTCTATGGCACGCCACAGCAGCACTGATGCAATACTCAAACACCTGAGTAGAAAATGCCAAGGCACTATTCTGGAATATGCACCACCAAAAAAAAGCAAAAACCTCAGTAAGTGTTGTCTATTCATTAGAAAGGACAGATTTTTAATACCTTTTTGTTGTTGTAGCTGCTAAGTACCCTTATGAAGCCATAAAGGTGTCTGCCTACTGTCTTAGAATTTCTACTGAATAAGTGTTTGATATTGAGGCAGTGATATAAGCCTATTCTAATTTGATTGCAACATGCACTGCTACTTATCAAAAGAAACAACTCAAGGAAAATTAGTTATTCATTCGCTAATTGGCAAACTAGTCAATAGAGAATAATTATTTGTCGCATTCCTAGACGGTGAGGCGTGGGATATTCAGTTGATACAACTTCATCTCCGGATATCACTGAATCCTACACACCGGACCTTTAATGTTCAACCAGTTTAGCTTTGAACTTGTTTGACCAATAAGATGTCAGCTACCCCTACCTGAAAGCAACAACTGATGGATGAAAAACAAAAAAACACTTCTTCATTCATTCAGACTCATGTTCAAAACAGGACCAATGTCAAAAGCTTAACTTGTACTTGAAATTTTCCATGGCTTTCCTACTATCTATCAAACCCAGTGTTTACTACAGTCAGCCTCTGCTCCCCGTCTCAGGATGAGCACAACTCGTACCGCTGACCACATACAGAGAGTCTCAGAGTGAGTGATGGTTTGCTTTGTCTTCTCTGCATCGAGGGCTTCACATGTGAACATCACATGCCAGCTAAAACTAAACAATACACTGCATAGTTAGGCCCTGAGCCTGGCACGTATAACACAAAGAGCACAATCATAGCAGAAAGTCTCTTTATTTAATCAAACATTACAATCTGTCCTCATGTTAGTGATGCAAACCTGCAGGGCCATTTTCAGGTATGCTCGCACAGATACATTTCATCACCGGTGTGTATCCACGCGTCTGTACAGTAAGACATGCACGAGGGGCAGGCTGTACTGTCTTTCTAACAACAGTCGGTGCAGATGCTGAGAGGAGCAGCAGGGGAAAGCGCTCATGACGTCTCGACACATTAAACATTTAAAGGCCAACGCAGCCAGGCAGCGATCCCACCTGCCTCACCAAGACGTACATCTGGCACAAAGTGAGATCAGACACAGCCGTGGATGTTCTGTGCGTGCTGATGCGTGAACAAGGGACAGTGTGTTAGGACATGAGAGCAGCATCTCTGCTACATTTGTGATAGCATCATCGTACCGAGGGTAGCACAGATTATTCATGTGGCCTGTCTGTCATGCAGCAGTGATACAACTGGTGGTTGTCAGAAAGTAAGATGGCAGTTTTGATAATCATTTTATCATTTTAATCATCTAGTAATACAGAAACTGCAAAATATTTACTGATTTGAGCTGCTTTTGTGAGGATCTTCTGCCCTTATCTGTTTTATATCATTGTGAACTGAATTTCTTTAGAACTATCAGCTGGATAAAAACTTTATACTTATGTGTAACAATGACATTGTGCAGAAAGCACACTGTAATTAATCACTTCTTCACAAAAACAGTTAAATACATCAGTGGCAGGGACCCTACTGTGTGGGATGAGATACATACAAATACAAATCTGCTAATTTTCTTTGCATTATGTCAGTGTTTATTATTTGGGGGTAGTTTGTTTTGTTTTGTTTTTTAAAAAACATCTGTTTAGACTCTGGAAAAATGAGAGCCACATTTCAGACCAAATCATTAATCAACTAATGGAGACAATAGCTGGCAAATTGATCAATAATGAACACAATTGTTTGCCATACACATGCAAGCAAATTGCTGATTCCAGCTTCTCAAGGTGACTTTGCCTCATTGTAAATTATCTTTGGGGTTTTGTAGTTAGTTGATTGTCAGATTTGAGTTGTTAATCAAAAATGTCAAAACATTTCCTGGTTCTAACCTCCACTGTGAGTGTCTTACACTGTTAGTTGGACAAAACAAGCAATTTGTGAACATCAATCTAGGGTCTGATGAGCAATTTTTGGATATTTTGTAGACTGATTGATACATCATTTAAGTATATGAAAGGATTCATCAATAAACAGTCATGAAATCATAGATAAAACAACTTTAAACTGTTAAAATTGCTATTTAGTATGTGCCAATACCTCGATTTTCTAATCAAAAGTTTGGAAAAAGACACTGCTTCGAGCTTTGATGTGCGGAACAGCAGCTACAGTAAAAGCAGAGTAAATCTGTGCAGCTTCGACCATTTCACACAGCGTTCAATTGTCCCAGCAGCTCTGAGTGGCAGAGAGCCGCTGTAGTGGTTGTAGGAAAAGCCATGTGTAGCAGCACAGCGCTGTAATGGCAACATCCAGGAGGAGATGTTAAAGCCGCTCTGCTAATCTCAAACCGTGGAGCTCAAGCTGCAAGCGCCAGCAGCGGAAACGGCGGTTTCCCCCGGTTTAATTAGAGCTTATTAAAGCGTCTGGTGACCGGTGACCCTCCAAAGGCGCTAAAGTGAGCTAGCTTCAACTGCTCCAACAGGAGCCGGACATGCCTCTCCTCCTGCCCGCTGCCGCTTTTCTTCCACTGAGAAAAATCCCCTTCTTCTCCCTTGGTTTAGTAACAACCGCTCCGCAGCTCAGCTCAGCTCAGCTCAGCCCACCAAAAAAAAAAAAAAAAAACTGCAAACATGGTTAAATTTCCGCACTCACCTCAGTCCGAGTGGAGTTGTTCACATGGAAGCGACAAAAAAGCGCAGAGGAACCAGAGGTATCCAGGAGGTTTAAACTTGTCCCGTTAGTAAAGACGCGACAGAACAGATAAGCAAAAGCTCAGTGTGTCTGTGTGAGTCTGCAGAGTCTCTCTCTCTCTCTCTCTCTCTCTCCAACCCCAAGTCACTCCTTGAGGGCGGGGCTGACGGGGAGGAGGGGACTGGAGCGCGGACACAGCCACAGTGAACGGCAGGAGCGCGCAAAGTGGAGAGCACCAGGGTCCCACAGAGGCACTTGAACTGTCGAAACTAAAAAAAAAGCTGTTTTCACAATAAGATGAGATAAAACTTCACTGATCCCGAAGCAAATTCTTGTGCCAGACAGTGCTCAGAAAAAAAAGACATAACATGACAATAAAAGCAGTGCCCAGTAGAGAAGCAGTAAGATAGAAGGATGATACATTACTGAAATAAAATAAGTAAGCTAAAATAAGACCAAAATAGAATAGTAAAAAAGTAATGCTGGCAATGGTAATGAGATAGTAAGTAGTATCACATGTGATAATGAAATATTGCACATGAAAGTGAAATGTTACACATGATAGTGAAACTAATATTGCACAAACTATTGAGAAAAGTGATATTGCAAATGCATATTTATGTTATTGGTCAGATAAGTGTCTGGTGTTTTAGCCATTATTCCTGCAGAAGAGCGACGAGTTACACAGTGTGATGGCTACTGGTAAAAAAAAAAAAAAAAGACCTTTTGTGTGTTCTGTGCTGCTCCTCTGTGTATTCAGTCTACGGCTGAAACTGCTCTAATGTGACACCAGTGTGGCATTCCGGGGATGAGGGGCATTTTTTTTATAATATTGAGTGGTTTCCTCCGCATCCTCCTCTCTGACACCTTCACCAAAACCTCCAGCTTCACTCCCAAGACAGAACCAACTTTCCTGAGGAGCTTCGTGACTCTGTTAGCATCAGCTACATTCACCCTGCTGCCTCAGCAAACTGCAGCTCAAATGGTGACACTGGCTACCACCGAGGGATAGAACATCTGCAGCATGGTTCTTAGGCCCTACATTTGTTAATTAGCTTAGTAAGTAAAACAAGTAACAAGTAGTAAAAACAAGAAATAAAATGTAGAAACCTAAGACATTTTAATGGCAAACTTATACCCAAAATTGATACCAGACCACTGCAGTCTTGACTGTATTAGACTATTGTGGATGCTTGCGCTTTACAAAAAAATGTTATAACTAGCTATTTAGCTGAACAATAGTCTGACGCACCAGACATAGGTTGTAGGTACAAGCCAGTCACTGACCAATAATCTCAGTTGATATTGTCTCCCTTTCTGCTATCTGTTACAGTTTTGTCCAAAATGGGAGACAACAACAAACTCCAGGTTGCAATCGGAAAATGACACTGAAACTGAAGGTTCTGTTGTGGATCAGGATCGTGCAGTCAGGCAGTCCTGCTAGTCTTGTTCATGTTGGATCAACCCTTTAAACCACAGTGTTCATCTCCCTGCATGCAAATGTTCCAGCACCACAGTTTCAGCCGTCGCCATTTTAAGGAAACACCAAAATCACATCTTGGAAGCAGGTCTTTGAGGTTTTTGACCATTGCAGAAGACACTATGTATGGAGGACAGCAAACACTACACATGATCATAAATGCACCATGCCCACTTAAAAGCATGGTGGTGGCAGCATTGTGATGTGAGGATGCTTCTTGGGAGCAGACCCTGGAAGGCTTGTAAGAGTAGAGGGTAAAATTAATGAATCAAAGTATAGGTGTATAGATTTAGAGGAATTTATTGGTAAGATTATACATTTTTCGCTAATTGAACAATGTTGCCTCATTAGGGAATGGAGTTTGAAATAGTTTAGGAAGGTGGGACAGTCAGATGCATGCTTAAACTGGGAAAATGTGCTTTTAAGCATATGAAATATACACAAACACAAACAGGTATCCAGCACTCTTAGGCTTGTTATGCTACATTTGTACCTACTTTTAGGCAGATTGCAAATTGCAGTACAATAATTGGTGGTTGAAGGATGTGTTTGTGGTTGGTGCATTTTTTTTTCTGTAGGTGTGTGTACATGCATGAGTGGCGTAATTCCAATCAGTCTGTGATCAAAACAGTTTAAATAACAGGGTTTAACAAGGTCATCTCAGAGCTATGGATTTCATTCGCACAGATATCAAATATTCATAGCGGTTTTATAGATCCTACATCCTTCTCATGCAACAATATGCTTGATTTGTAATAAATCATTTAATAATTTGATTTGTAATGAATAATTTATACATCTTTTGTTTGACATAGTTTATTGATTGCCTATTGATTCACACATTTACACATAAAGACCTACACAGGGTTTGTAACAGCAAAAGCATTGTACTTACTGAAATGATTACATGCACTTTGGCCTTCAGTGTAAAAGACCAGAGAAGCATTTCTTATATACGGAAGCCGAGAGCGGTTATGGCCGCACATTTTTTTAAACGGCATTTTCCCGAGATAACGAGATAATTATTCCGTTATCTCGGGAAAACGGCGTTCGTTTTCTCCAGATAACGAGATAATTATTCCGTTATCTGGAGAAAACAGCGTTCGTTTTCTTGAGATAACGGAATAATTATCCCTGGATACTGATGCCTGTGTTTACGAAGAAACAAGTGACGCTCTGGAGTGCAGCAGTGACTTTGCCGAGAATGGACTGAAAATGTCAGATCAAGGATCATCTGTCATTGATGAACGCATCAGACGTTACTTCTCTCGAAGTCTGACACAGGCTGATACGAGCCGAGAGTGGTCATTTTCCGCTACTGTTCTTTCTTCGCCGTTTTCTCGTGATAATGACTTAATTTTCTTGTTATCTCGGGATAACAAGAATCGTTTTCTCGTGAAAACGAGATAATTTATCTAGAGAAAACCAACTTCGTTTTCTCGAGATAACGAGATAATTGGTGTTTGTGTTTGCCCGCTCATGCCCGGTCCAGGATGGAATCCCAGGTGTGTGGGAGGTCCCACACACCTGGGATTCCATCCTCAGTCACCAGCGGGGGGCCGGAGGACAGACGAGACCGGGCACGAGCGCTTCATTGTAAGTTGTCGTGCCCGGTCAGCTGTTCTCATGACACGTCATGTCGGAGTTCCCGGACAGCTGTCTATATAAGATACGTCACACCAGGAAGTCTGCCAACTTCTGATGAAGGCTGAAGTGACAGTCGAAACTGTCAACGGGATAATTATCTCGTTATCTCGAGAAAATGCCGTTTTCAAAAAATGTCCGGCCATGACCGCTCTCGGCTTCCGCAGGCTGAACAAAGTTGGTTTTCTCGAGATAAATTATCTCATTTTCACGAGAAAACGATTCTTGTTATCCCGAGAAAACGAGAAAATTAACTCATTATCTCGAGAAAACGGTGAAGAAAGAACAGCAGCGGAAAACGACCGCTCTCGGCTTCCGTACTTATATACATTAAGGTGGTTTAGTTTAGTTTCCTAGATTTCAGCCTGAGTTGTTCTACATTGTTAAGTGTAGATCATACTTTGGTAAAAGAAATACATTTAGATTTGCTTTTTCTTCTCTCAATATGACATCCATATGAAGAGTTCATTCAAAAAATTTTGTAGATTTTCAGAAAATGTATTTTTTTGTTGTTTGCTTGAGATAATATCAATCAAACTGAAGTTGAATGGATTTGACTTAGTAGAAATGACTACTGAATTTTGTGATATGATTAGAAAACACCTTGTTTTTCAGAATGTTATTGGACATAAATATGAGGTATTTGTCTCATAATTGCAATGTTTTACTAAAGTGTCTCACATCCCGCCATCTATTCTGTTCAAGCACATGTAATTTCCTTTATTTAACTCACAATAAGGACTACTGTGTATTTCCTGCTCATTTTTATTGAAAAACTATATTTACTTCTGCACACTATATTCTGTTATATTCTTGAGTGGAGCCATCTGACACTACTTTTACAGCCCATTAGCCTGCCTTTAAACTGTATCTACATCTATATCTTTCCTTATATATGTTCAGCATTATTGTTGTTGTTGTTGTTGTTGTTGTTGTTTTGGCTCTGTATTCCACTTGTTCTCAATACTGTCCATAAGCCGTAAAAAGTTACATATGACAACAGATTTGGCCAACAAAGTGTTGCTCCACATCGGCAGCAGTTAGTGATTCAATAATCCTAACTGTTTTTTTGCAGCTATCATCATAGATTTATTATAAATTCAAAATCAACCCTCATCCCGAATTTAGAATATATATATATATTTCACACAAGTTGTGTATGTAATTTATTATTTAACAGTGTTTTTACTCATCATAATGCTCATGAGGTGTTAGAAATATGCAGAAGCTGCTTTGTCTGCACCGCCTCACTGCTGAGACAGTAGACCTTAGAAGAGACTGTGATACATATGAAAAATTAATTCAGTCTCCAAGATTCCTCTCCCACTCTTTGGGATTTCCCTCTTTTTGGTTCACTGTCTTTTGTCTGTCTATGCCTCTCTTTTCGCCCTTCCCTCTTGTCTTTACTCCCTTGTCTCCTGTCTTTCTCTGGTCATACCTCAGGCACTCACCTACAATTGAAATCAATTTATTTATATCTGAGATTGAAAAAGGCCCTGAAACAAGCAGTATAGAAAATAGAATAATAGCATGAAGAAAAAAAAATGTGTAAAAAAAAGACCTTAAAAACCTGCAAATATTTGTTGTATTAAATATTTTTGTTTTAGTTAGAATAAATCACAATACCATTTTGTTCACATGAAGGTCAGTGCAAAAGATCCGTCTCCTTGAAATTGCTTTTATCTTCTACTCATTTGCAACAGCAAATGCGCTTTTCATGCAACACAATGCCCCTCTGATTGCATTTACTGCAACATAGTGATGTGCTAGACGAAGTGGAGGACACAAAGCGTTTAGAGGACAAAGTTCACCCCACTGATGTGCTGAACTCTGGTTCTGCTCCTATACAGCAAATCCCACACAATGAGAAGCACTGAGCTGATCTGTAGGGCTCAATGGTCCTGATCAGATCAGCTCTCAAACCAATTCCTGATGCCCCCTGTTAGGCTACAGTTCACAACAGAGTAGAAGGTCTTCAGGATCCACAGAGACTGAATTTCTTAAGCTGTCTGAATGAATACATGGGCTGCCTCTTCTTTTCTCTTTTTGTTTAATTATGCATCACTTAATGATTCAGTTATTATAGTTGTCCAATAAAGAAATTTATATTTTTCTGCTACATGTTTCAATAAACAAAAAATCATCAATATGAAAATATCATAAAGCTTTTAAAACATGACAAACATGACCTATTGGCACAAGGTTATAAATCTGCAATACTCCTGATAAATGAGCATCTTGGGAAACATAGTATTCATAACAATTTACTATCATGTCTGTGCCTTAAGATGAAACGTATGCACTAAATTCAAGTATGTCCAATATTGACAAATAAGCAGGTATACACATATTGACAAAAAAACATGGCTAAAACGAGGGAATAAAAGTTTTAACATCACACACTGTGAGCTGAGAATCTGGGTCAGCAGTCGATGGAGCAAAGTATTTGTTCATACATGCCCCCGCCTTTCTCCTCTTAACCCCAATCTTCCTGGTCCCATGGCAGCTGAAAATGGTGTGCAGGCTTAAGACTTTATTCTTTACATATTTCATGGATTTGCACTTGCCCCACTTCTCTGAAGGAGTAGAAAGGGGTAGCTGTTTTGTTGACAGTAGCATGAAACAAAGCACACATGTAACAGTAGGGAATGAGGGATTAATTCTTTTACTTAGATTCACTCAAGTTAACGTTTGGATTTTCAAGAATAGATGAACTTTTTGGGGAAATATTCTTGCTTACTTTCTTGCCAAGAATTTTGTAGACTGATACTGATCTCAGGTCTGTCTGCTAAATAAATATGAAGATGTAGTCAGCACCCACTTAGCTTAGGATAAAGACAGGTGAAAACAGGGGGAAACTGCTTGCATGGAAGTTCAGAAGGTTACTGCCAGGAAATAGTTTGGGCCACAAGCCCACATAAAACCATAAAAGCATTACTTTTACGCTTATATATACTGAGCAAACAAGTGCGTTGATTTGAGAGCTTGTGATTGCCTCTGCACAGAGCCAAGCTGACTTTATGCTAACCTCCAGTTTTATATTCAGTGGACAGTCATGAGAGCAGTATCTATCTTTTCAAATTCTCAAAAAGACAGTAAATGAGAGGATTTCCTAAAATGAGCATCTATTACTTCAACAATATTTAGGAGAGTCTGGAGATGCTGACTGCAAAGTGCTTGAAAATGATAAATTTGATCATTAAGCACTGGATTTGAGAGGGAGTTTTCAAGTCAAAAGCTTTCTGTCATTGAGTTGTATGGTTTGAATAGGCAGACAGACAAAGAGGCACGCTGTTGTGACTAATGAAACAAGAACACAGACAGAAAATACCCAATGCTGCAGCGAGAGCTCTTCCTGAAGGACCGTTTCAGGAAAGACCATCTTTCTTTGTGTGATGCTATTAAAAACTGTGTTGTAAATCAGTACCCAGCATGTCTTTCTGCCCCGCATTGATCCACCCTCTCTTTTATGTATCTATCTCTGTGTCTGTTTTCTCACTCTGTTGGGAAGACTGGATCAGCACCAAGTAGCTGCCATGAGCATTGAGTCCACGTTGTCAAATTCCCCCATTAAGATATTAACACATCAACGAGGATGGAGTCTGCTCCTATTATCAAGCACTTTAATATTTTTTTGCAATCAACTGAATATCAATTAGATTGTTATTAATCACAATGTAAGTAGACTATTCATGCGTTTCCCTTTTTTGAAGGGCGCTGCAGCTTATTGAACTGTCTCCTGTGGATACCAGAGCAGAGTGAACAAACAGGCCTGTCAATGCCATAATGGGCTTTACACTGAGGATACTTGAGAATTGAAGTGGATGCAATATTTCCTAAGTTTATGCTTTTCTCCACATTCATCACATACTTGTTTGATGACTGTAACTAATTTACTCAAATTGTTTACATAATTTAAAATGCTTGTACTTTACTCGAGTATTTTTGTATTGTGCTGGTTTATATTTCAGCTCTACACGTTTGAGAGGGACTTTTTACCACATTTATCCAAATGCTTCAGTTACTGTTTATTTTGTAGATTCAGGTTTTCAACATAAGTTTGATCAGTTTTCAAAACTGTGGATTTAATTGTCCAACAGAATATAAAGTAGTTAAAAGTGGTTTCGCTCCCACTGGCTATAATATGAAAAGTCTGCCTGTAGAGAACTTCATCAGTAATAATAAGAACAACACAATGATATAATACATAATAATATGACACAGAGGGGCCATTCTGCTGCATACTGAATACTTGGTAAGAGTTTTGTTTTTTTTACTTAATTAAAATTTTAAATGCACTTGCAACAAGGTTAGATTTTCATATAATTACTTTTATATAAGAGAAAAAGCTGAATGTCTTTTATGTTGCTGGTAGGAATTGAGTGTCTGAAGACGGATACAAGTCCAAGTGTCACATTGAAGCTGATTGTCCCACGGAAATATTTTTATTGTTGTTTTCAGGGCTCTGTCTGCCACCATGAACACCCATGAAGATACTCAAAATATTATAAATTGGAAAAGTTTCTTCCTTGTGGCAATCTTGCTGGATCCGTAAAGTTACAGTGTTATTGTATTCTTTCTCACTTACAATAACTCATTTGGTAAATTACATCCAGATTTTCTAAGTACAGCAATGAGAAAATTGTTTGCAAACTGTTGTGTCTCTCCATGTATTCCTTCAACGTATACCAGAGTAGCACATGAATCAGACCGAGGCGGATTTCACTGCTGCGGCAGGAGCCATTTATTGTCATGCTTTACTATATATCTGTGCACCCTCTGGTGACAAGTAATCACAGCGCTTCACAGCAGGCGGCAGTATAGTGCTGTAACCCACAATACATAACATATTCCTCCCCACTTAATGAACAAGCGGCACTGTAAATACAGGTAATGCTGTAAGCAGTAAGGTTAACAGTAAGGCGTATAGTCATAGCCAAGTTGTAACAATACTTAACCAAGTGCATTTTGCGTCGCTGAATTATGGCAACTGAAATGAACTAACTAGCTGCCGCAATTATCCTATGAGCAAGAATTCTAACCTTTACTAGGCAGCCATGTAAAACTGGTAGTATAACTTTACAGTCGCTAACAGTAATGAACAATGTCAATAAACGTTATCTCATTTATTGGTGCCTACAATTAAGGGAATGAGGTAGACTGCTCAGACCCTGACATAACCCAAAGGATTATTCTGCCCTTTTCCTTTGGTTATGCCGCTAACTAAAAACATAGGCGTCTTGGAGGTTGGCAGTCCCTCTGAGGGTATCGTCGGACAGCTCTGCCATCAGGCGATCCCACACTAGTTGTGACAGGAGCAGGTGTCAGTGTGGTTGGTGGTGACAGTTCAGTTTGTGAATCACATGAAGAAGCAGTTCTGGGAGAAGCAGGCTTCATGGCAAGGGGTCCATCCTGGGTAAGTTTAGGTTGGCTTGGGTTGACCTGCTTGAATGGCTCAGCACTGTTCACTGGTGATGTTTCCACAGGGGCTGAAGATCCAGAGAGCAGCTGGTCAGCGTGTCTCCTCCAAACAACGTCCTCTGTGTTGCTAACTGTATATGACACAGGGCCAGTATGGGCTATAACTGTGGTCGGCATCCATTTTGGCCAGCTGTTATAGTTACATGCCAGTACATGATCACCTGGGTGGAAAAGTCTTTCCTTTGCTCTTTTGCTTGCGTCTCTCAACCTGAGTCTGCTGATTCAGTAGAACAATGTCTTTGATCTTAGGTGGTTTCAGAAGGTCGAGGCTGTTGTGAAGCTGTCTCTTAATGAGAAGCGCTGCAGGAGTAGCCTTTGTGGTTGAGTGTGTCGTGTTTCTATATGTGAGCAAGAAACTGTTCAGGCGCTGGTGGAGGGAGCCGTGTCCCTGTGAAGCCTTCAAGGCATGTTTCATGCTCTGAACAAACCCTTCTGCTGCTCTGTTAGTAAATGGATGGTATGAGGCAGAGCGGATGTGTTGTACTCCATTAATCTCGAGGAAGTTTTGGAACTCTTGTGAGGTGAACTGCGTTCCATTGTCACTCACAAGTTGCTCAGGAAAACCAAATCGGCTGAACATTTCCCCAAGTTTTTCAATGGTTTTCTCTGCTGTTGTAGATCTCATAATGGACACCTCCTGCCATTTACTGTGAGCGTCTATTGCTATTAGAAACATCCTCTCTGCCAAAGGACCTGCAAAATCAACATGGATGCGTTGCCATGGTTCCTCTGACCAATCCCATGGATGGAGCGGTGCTGGTTGTGGCATGCAGCAGATATTTTGACATGATGAACATGCTCTTGCAGTTTCGTCTATCTCACTATCAAGTCCAGGCCACCAGAAATAGTTCCTGGCCAGTTCTTTCATGCGGACCATGCCACTGTGACCTGTGTGTAGCTGCTGCAGAAGCTTTTTCCGCAACACGGGTGGGATAATCACCCTGCGTCCCATAGGAGACAGCCTGCCTGCACAGAGAGCTCACTCATCTTTGTGATGTAAGGTTTAAGCTCAGGAAGATCACTACACCCTCCTTTCATCACAACGTCCAACAGTTTTGAGAGCACCGGGTCATTTCTGGTGTGACGTTTCACTTGAGCAGAAGTGATGGGAGCATCCTCCACTTGTCTAAAGTAGAAGATGCTGGCCTGCTGTGACTCACCATGGTTTGCTGGCAGGGAAGCCTGGAGAGGCTGTCTGCATTTGCATGTAGCTCAGACTTTCGGTACTTGATGTCATAGGTATGACCTGAGAGCAGTAATGCCCACCTCTGCATCTGACTAGCTGCCAAAGGTGGAATGCCTGTATGGGGCCCAAATATTGTAGTGAGTGGACGGTGGTCCGTCAGAAGAATAAACTTCCTCCCGAAAAGATATTGGTGGAACTTGCGGACACCAAACACAATTCCTAGTGCTTCCCTCTCAATTTGTGCATATTTGCTTTCTGTGGCGCTGAGTGTGCGCGAAGCAAATGCAATGGGGCGTTCCTCACTGCTAGCCATGATGCGGGAAACATCTGCCCCCAACCCATAAGGAGAAGCATCATAGGCAAGTTGTATGGGCAGTGTGGGGTCAAAATGTGTCAGGACTTCAGACTCTAACAATGCAGTTTTAGTTTTAACAAATGCATCCTTACACTGATCTGTCCATGTCCAGACCTTGTCTTGACACAGCAGCTGGTGAAGTGGTTTCAGCAGAGAAGACAGGTTTGGAATGAACCGTCCGCAATAGTTCAGGAGCCCAAGATATGAGCGGAGTTGGCTCAGATTCTGAGGGGTTGGTGCATCCACGATCGCCTTCACCTTGGATGGAGCTTTGTGCAAGCCCTCAGAGTCAATCACATGCTCTAAATATTCAACTGAAGGCTGGAAAAATGCACACTTGGATCTGCGAACTCTAAGTCCATACACTTGTAAGCGCTGAAGTGTGGCATCCAGGTTCTTCAGATGCTCCTCATCCGTTTTTCCAGTCATCAGGATGTCATCCAAATAGCACTGGACTCCAGATAATCCACTCAGTATCTGGTCCATTGCACGCTGAAAAACAGCTGGGGCTGAGGTTATCCCAAATGGTAGCCTGCAGTACCTGTAGAGGCCTTTGTGTGTGTTTATAGTAAGTAGTTCTCTTGATTTCTCATCGACATGCATCACAGATCGAACAGATCATCAATGTGAGGGAGCGGATACTGTTCCACTTTCAGCACTGGGTTTATGGTGACTTTAAAATCACCGCAGACCCTCACTCACTCATCTTTTTTAATGACTGGCACAATTGGAGTGGCCCATTCACAGGTGCTGACAGGCTCCAGCACCCCACTCTTAACCAGCGAGTTCAACTCTGCTTCAACTTTTGGTCTAATCGCATAGGGAACTGATCTGGCTTTTAAGAACTTGGGGTGGATGTCTGGCTTAATGTTCAGTTTTACTGTGATGTCTTTCATGTTTCCGAGTTCCTCCTTGAACACATCAGGGTGTCTGTTAGAGAACTGTTGTCAGGTCAGTGTCCTCTTTGCACAGTCTCTGAACTGTGGGTCAGTCCAGCTTAATTTCTTCCAGCCACGAACGACCAAGCAAGGATGGGAAGTTTCCCTTAACCACATACAGAGGCAGTTTAGCTTTCTGACCTTTCACCTGGACAGTGACCTTGATCAACCCTTTTGTCTGCACTGGCTCACCTGTATATGTTTTCAGCGTGAGAGTGGATGGTTTTAAAGGAATGGTGCTGTAAGTTTTTTTTTGTAAACAGCATCAGAGATGAGGGAAACAGCTGAACCAGTGTCAATTTCCATGTGCACTGGTTGTCCATCCAGCAGTGGTGAGACCCAGTATCCCTCTATGCCTCGAGTCAGAGACAGTACATAGACTGTGAAGGTTCATCTGATGAGCTGCTGACCTCCTGTGTATTCTGGTCTTTTGTACACTTTCCCACTTGTGCTGAGCTGATGAGCCTCTTTGGTGGCTAACTCCATGGACACACTGATTTCAATAGCTTTGTCCAGAGTAAGTGCACTTTCGGTTAGCAGGCGTTTCTGAGCTGCTTCGCTCCTGAGACCACACACAAGTCTGTCTCTGATAGTGTCATTCAGTACATCATTGAATTCACAGTGTTCAGCTAGCTTTTTAAGTTTTCAATTCAATTCAATTTTATTTGTATAGCGCATATTTACAACAACAAATCATCTCATAGCGCTTCACAAAGGCAGAAACAGAAACACCCAACAATCCAAAACATCTGGATTCCCTATAAGCTTCAGCAGTCCGCAAACGGTCCACAACAGTGGGAAGGAACCGAAAACCCCACAGGGGAGAAAAAACCTCAGACAGAACCAGGCTCAGGGAGGGACGGCCATCTGCCTCGACCGGTTGGGTGAATGTAGGATGAATTATACAATGTAGTTTACAGTTAAACAAGTTATTAGAAGTTATTGTCCTTTTGTAACAGGAGGCATCATGGTGGGGGGAGCAGGATACAGAAGGTGAGGCCAGCGGCTG
>NW_007578126.1:98640-119179 GCF_000690725.1 Stegastes partitus | reverse complement strand
GCCACGACCTTTTCAAGGATTTTTGAGATAAAAGGAAGGTTGGATATTGGTCTGTAATTGGCTAAAACACCTGGATCTAGAGTAGGCTTTTTTTGAAGTGGCTTTATTATAGCAACTTTAAAAGCCTGTGGTACGTAACCTGCTAGCAGGGAGAAGTTGATAATATCTAACACTGTACTGTTCATTAAAGGAAAGATCTCCTTAAACAGTCTAGTGGGAATGGGGTCCAACATACATGTTGCTGGTTTAGAAGAATTAACTATTGATGTGAGCTCAAGTGCTGCCACAAACGTAGTTACAGACTCCCCGTCTTCCTGATTTCTCTTATGGAAACGAAAACGTTCAGCAATGACCAGCGGCTTAGGTGAGAAGTGTGCAACTAATATGCTAACTATGTCGTTGTAACTTTTCGCCCCGGGCTTTTCCGGCTGAACAAAACAACGCAGCAGGTTGAATGTCTTAGGTCCCATTACACTCAAAAATGTCGCCACCATCTTCTCCCTCGCAATGCCATTAGCTTGAACAAAATAATCAAACCGCTCCGTGTAGGAGCTCCACTGTTCTGTAGCTTCATCAAAAGGGCCAATGCTATCGATCAGTCCCATCATTTTGCCTTATTTTAGCAGATATAGCTTGTAGAACAGCTCAAGTGGACTTGACTTTATTCACGAGTCTAGAGTTTACACAGCAACGTGCGTTGTCCACTCCACGATGCGGCTAATCAGCTAGCTTGTTAGCTTCCAACACTCGCCGCACAAAACAAGTCCAAAAACAACTTTCCAGTTCAAAATCCAGAACGTGCACGCAGATGCCGTTTATCCTCGTCACCACTTGTTGTGTCTCTCCGTGTATTCCTTCAACTTATACCAGACTAGCACATGAATCAGACCGAGGTGGATTTCACTGCTGCGGCAGGAGCCATTTATTGTCATGCTTCACTCATAGACTGTATAAAAGATGGACGTAGCTACCGTGACATCACCCGTTGGTTTCTGCACTGACAAAATGAAGCCAGGGGCTGTGTCCGAAATCACTCCCTATGCCATATATAGTGCACTATATAGGGTGCACGCCATTTTGTAGGGGTGTCCGAATGTTAAGTTACGAATGTTACACCCTATATAGTGCACTCAAAATATCCCACAATGCACCGTAAAAAGTAGTATACAGCCGATGGTCACTAACCGAGCAATATGGACCGTCATGCATTGCGCGATAGGAAATGGAAATGGAGATGAACGAGAGCGCGGAAAAATTCCCGTTTGTTTTGCTAAATTTTATTTTACCCGGACAGTGAACGTCGCTAAAATTGCGGCGCTCGGTTGTGATTTGGACATACAACACCACTTTATTTAAATTGCTTTTAGTTACTGGATCCTGAAGAAACGCTCTCTCATCTGGTATGTACAGCAAAATGACAATAAACTTGATTTAATTTGATTTCTTAGCTACGCAATAAACTGTTAATTTGATGTGCTTGTACTACGCTGTTGCAGCACAAATCACGGCTGGCGAGTGACATAATTAATAGCTTGAGTAGTGTCCGAAGTGATACTTTGCCGAGGTGCTCCCTATATAGTGCACTACATAGTGCACTATATATTGATCACTACATAGGGAGTAGGGAGTAGGGAGTGAGTGGGTAGCTGTGTCCGAAATCACCCTTGGCATAGGGAGTGATTTCGGACACAGCCGGTGATTTCGGGCACAGCTAGGGTTTTGCTACTTCCTGGTTGACATCTTGGATTTTTGGAGCCAGTGACGCAAAAATTGTCAGAGGGGGGCGAAGCCATAGGAGCAGCGATTGGTCAGACAGATTGAGAGGCAGGCCCTCTCTGCCCGCCCACATTTACCGCCTTCTGCTGGCTTCGTCTGCATCTGCCGACTGTCAATCAAGCCAGCCACGACCCTTGCCCCGCAAAATGTTGACGATTTCTTAAAAATTCAGTATTGATTTATTTTCAGATTGGCCACCGGATCTCTGAATTTGACTATGAAAACTAATAAGAAAAAAATCCTGAGCTGTAGGAATGCGGTATTTCGTGATCTGTGATCACTTCTTTTCCAATTCAAGTCTATGGGAGCCAGGACTTTTTGGAGCCAGCAGCTAGCAGACGTAGGTTTTTGACACTTCCGGGTTGGCTTCATTTTTCAGGGCCGGTTGCTACGTCCATCTTTTTTACAGTCTATGGCTTCACTATATATCTGTGCGCCTTCTGGTGACAAGTAATAACGGCGCTTCACAGCAGGCGGCAATATAGTGCTGTAACACACAATACATAACACAAACTTTCTCTTGAGGTGTATTTTGTGACAGGATATGTAAACCTCTTCAGCTTGGAATGATAATTTCCATACTAAAAAGCATGGGCGTAGCGGACGCGGGGTACACGGGGGACATATCCCCCGCACATCCCGTATCTGTGCCCTCCGTCCCCCGCACTTTTTTACAGCCATTACAACCACTTAATTCATTTTTAACATGTGGAAACACGTTTTTCCGAGCCGCCTTTAAACACATCATTAGTAGACGGCACTAAACAAACCCAAGCAAGTATCCCTGACTGCAGTGCGCAGATAGGGGCGTGGCTCAACGTGGCCGGAGTCAAACGTATACCCCAATGTTTCATCATTGAAGCAGCAGATTATTAGAGAAAATAATAATCTTCTGGTCTCGGTCCCGACTCATTTTTTCATTTAAATGAAAATTTATTGCGGTTTTGTTTGATGGCCGGTCTCGTTCACGCCCGTCGCAAGGAGCGACGTCATCACTTGCGGCGAGAGCTGTAGTCCACAAAGCAGCTTCAAGTAATTCCTGAAACAATCTAAAATCTTCGTGGTATTTAAGCTTACAATTCCAAATAACCTGTTAGCTGGATTTTATTAAAATACACACAGAGAGAGCTGATAACTACGTTAAATGTAATGCCATTGTTTAATCAAATTTATCCCGGTATTATTCTTCTTCTTCTTCATGCTATTCTTTTGTATCGTGTTTGTTATCGTGTTCGACAGAGAAAAAAAAAACAAAAAAAAAAACAAGGACATGTCCCCTGTGTCCCCCCCTAAATTTACGGCCGTGGTGTGCCGGATATAAATATCAGATAGCATTTTCGCGGCAACTTAGCATGTAGCCCCCCCCCACCCACACACACACACACACACACACACACACACACACCAAAGGTGTAATATTTCCCCATACGTTGTGCCGGATATAAATATTAATCTAAGACTCAGATAGCATTTTTGCGGCAACGTGAAAGAAAACAGAATGACAAACCTTGGCTACCTCCAGCGGCTTCTTTTCTCTTGTACTGCTGCTTCTTCTTCTTCTTTGTCAGAATACTGTCTTCTCTCTTGTACTGATTCTTCTTCTTCTTCTCCAATAGGCACACCCTTGCATCAGCAGGAGGGATTAAACGTTGGGGTAAACGTTTGACCCCACGTTGAGCCTCGCCCCATCTTTGACTCCGCCCACATTGAGCCCGCCTCGATCTGCGTACTGCAGTCAGGGGCTACTTGTAGTGTATGGTGAGACAGACGTTTTGCTTTGAACATGTCCGCTAAACAAACCAAGAAGCAGAAAACTGGACAGTTTTTTCCCAACAAACCGTGTTAGTTGAGTAATGCTGTTATATGGTGATAATGTTTAGCCAATACAAAGATATTTTGTATGGGATATAATTGCCTAGGACTTTGGCTAAAACACTTTGAAGAGGACTTTGTCATCCTAAGTTAGCTAGGTTAACTTGCTAGCTTAGCTAACTAAATGTCAATTTAGTTAGGGTCCGAGGACTCCTACTTGCATAGCAAGCAGGGGCAAGGACCCTATTGTTCCTGCTCCGTTTCTTTCTTTCTTCTTATTTGCCTGACCCACGCGAAAACCTTAATTAGACCCCCTAAACACGTTCAAAAACTCACCAAAATTGGCACGCACGTCCAAATCGGCAAAAAATTTGATAAAATGAAAAAAAAAGACAAAAATGCTCTCTAGCGCCACCTAGTTACTGAAAAACACACTAAAATGGCCCTAGCGCCCAGTAGGAATGTTGTACAGAGATCAAACCAACATCAAAATGTTCATCTCAATGAGACCCACAAATCTCGCACTGACACCCCTGACCTATCTCAAACAAGAAGTCCACAATTTGCCTTTCAAAATAAAAAAATGAGCAAAAACATCTTTCTGGAAAAAAATATCTTCGTAAATCATACCAACTTGAAAATCGCACAGGAGACAGAGAAGGCCTTGATGTACAAAAGTTCAGAAGGGATTTGGCGTTTCTCAACCGGTTTTCGAATGGCGAGCCGTTAAAGTTGATGAGCTGCCGCAGCCTCGGCTCATACTTTGTATGGCCGTCTATGGGATATCTCCAGAAATGCTGTGTCAGTTGGTCATCTACACAAAAAACTAAAGGTCCTACACCTTTAAAAATGACACTTAGGGCTTCCAAACAAGATTTACCACAAAAATATGTTGTTTTTACACATATTTGGTGAAAATTTTGGCTTTATGGGAGAGTGAAAGTGAGTAAAACTCTCAGCTCTCTCAGCCAGGGGCATGAAAAACGCTGAGTCATCATGACATCATCACAGGTCACTGCAGCTGGTCATGTGACTCACTGACAGTCTGAGGCTGAGCAGAGAGAGAAACATGGCTCCTTCACCTTAAAGCAAGTTTAAACTGTGTCAAAATGGAGGTCAGACGGGCATGAGGGTCCAACGTGGACCGAGGACCCGACCAACGCTGCTTGCAGCTTTTAATTAGCTAAGTGAGCTGATTGTAAACCCACTCCTCCTTCATTTCTGTACAGAACATGTGCTCACTATTGTTTTGCACATATTTTTTAATGTTTATACAATACAAAGAGCAGTGTGAGGGAGGAAGCAGTGGGCCAGAGGCCAGCAGCAGGGTTGGACATGGAGGGTCTTCACAGCAGGTGAGGAGAAATTATGAATTAAGTCCTCATAATGTCTCTGTTATAACTGGCTAAGAGAAATATCAATAGCATCAAAGGGATTTTGAGGTTAAATTCTACTACTACTGTATTCCTAATACTATTTCACAACGTTGCTTTCCACATATTTTTAAATCTAGAGAATCATCAAAAATGTAATTTAGTTACATTTTACTTAATAAAACTTTTTTATTTTTTTTTGATTATATCATTTAGTTTCTGCTTGGACCTGAAACTAAATATTTTGTAACATAGTTAATCAGTAGAGCCTGTAGCCCTTGATTCTCTTAGTTCAAAAGGGAAATACTGATACAAATGTTTAAAGATATAGTTTATATGTAATTTCAAAGATACTTTTTGTTTATTTTTTTATTATTTGTTTATGGATATTATTTGACTACTGTAGTAAGCAGCAAGCATCGGTTATGCCATTTTTCTTAATTAATCTTGCACATCTGTCAAAGTTAATAGAACAAATGATAAAACATCTTAATGTTGATATGTTTATTGTTGTGTGACTTCTCACTTCTTGCCAATAAATTATTTAATCTGGCTGCTACCTTGTCACTTCCATTTAATGCTGGTGCTGATCATTTTAAACAGGAATGGTGTTTTACAGAACTTTTAGTGTTCAGTGTTTTCATCTGGCACTTCATTTTCTGGCCATGCACAGTGTAGATGCCCCGGGTCATTCTATGTCAACTCAACCAGAGTTGGCAGCTTTAGATTATAGATTTTGACTTTGATAGTATATAATTTATTATTATTATTTAAAAAAAATAAAGTTGGTTCCTTGGTGCTGTGCTGCTTGTGGTTATGTGGTTCTTTACCTACTAAGGAGAGGTGCAATTGAATGTGAGAGGATGATAAATCACTCAATAGACCTCTGAACAATTTGTCCCCCCCACTTTTAAAATGACGGCTACACCACTGCTAAAAAGGTCCAATTAAAGTTTGTTAAAGTGTTTCTTTATAGTCAACATGGCTAAATGAGCAACAACCAAAGTTTAAATATAAGTTTAGGGTATAGTTATGGAGGGTGAACAATTAAAAGATCTACTTTAGCAGCACTGTGTGGATGATTATTCATGATTCATGATTTGATCATATTTGCCTGATGACCAAACATCCCTCCAAGTACTATCAGAATCACATTCAAAAAATGTTAAAACTGGTGGATTGGTACATGGAATTACAAGACATTAGCGTTTTCCAACTAAGTATGCCCAGCTCAAAGCAACCAACCTGCCAAATCATTTTTGCAGAACTATCAAAGTTCTTGTAACTTTGATTGAATATAGTGTTTACTGGAGGTTTTCTTGGCTTAACAAGCTGACTGAGAAAATTAAGTTTTCTGGACTTTTAGTTGACATTTTAAAATCTATGCATATGTTAAGGTTGCTAGGAACGCATCTAGACTCAAATGCAATACTCAGAAACCAAGCGGGGAAAAAAAAGGTTACACTATTTATTGCATTGACTGTAGAATATGCAAGGAGGGATAATTCCTCTTCAGACATTTACTCAGGTGAAGGGAGTGCTGAGTGAGAGTGGGCAGGGCTTGGCGTGAATTGGATGACACAAGGTAAACGTTAGACCGGGTGGAGCAGAAGGCTCAACCACGGATCCCAGCGTTAGTGCCACTGAAGTAAACTGAAAGCTCTAGTGGAGTGGGGGAAAAAGTCAAGGTAGCATTACTGTAGGGTCTTGAATTGTGGAGAATTTTTGGGTCTGCAGGTGATTCAGTCCATCTGAAGATGAGCACCATAATCAGACAAACACACATGCAGAGAAAGAGAGAAACAAATTGTGAACCAACAGGAGACACAAAAATGGGTAAAGACAAAAGCAACACAGAGGTTGAGCCATGACAGAAATGTTGTATACCAGATATCCTCTACTTCACTGACAAGTTAATGTATGCACTGGGAGTTTTAAGTTTCTACACTACATATTGGACCACAGTTGGTTTTCAAACTAATTACGATGTCCAAATATCAGACTTAGGCATCTTTAAATTCAGATGTAGTGTCCAGGGTCAAACTTATATCATTCTGGCCAGTGAAGCTCAAACATCAAAGTGATGACTTCACAACTTTCATAATTGTGCTTGCAGAGCACATGAGTGCATCTGGACCATAAAAATGCAAATGTGACAGTTGCAAATGACACATGTTGTCCCTCAGCTCTGGAGGACACTATATCTCTTCTTCCTTTTTTTTTTTTTTTTTTTTTAACAGCTGACAGGTCCAGAGACTTGAATTAATTGCAAATGCACCAAACTCTTGATCTGATCTTTTGTCTTTGGGTGCTCTCACAGACTATCTGCCACACAGAGCTTAAATGCCTCTAAAGTTCAAATTCATGTTGTTGTCAAAATGGCTCTGATAGAATACAGAGATGCATGTTTAGGTGTGAAAATAAATCTCTCTGTTCACTTTTTGCAGACCTTTTTTTTTTTTTACTTTTTGTGCTCACAGTTAATTGAACAGACAGTTCAATGTGCACGTTTCTTCTGCTACAGTCGGAAGGAAAAATTACATCAGCCATCAGCCATTAACCTGAAAACCTGAACTCCCTGATAACATTTTCAGAATCAGAAGTGGCGGATTTTTTTTCTGCAGGAATTCTGCTATGCAGGCACTTCTTCTGAAAAAGATGGTGTCATCATTATTGTCCAAAAAAAAAAAAAAAAGATCACAAATAAAGGAGGTTTCCAGGGAGCATTTACACTGATGCTATTTGCATATTGCTGATGTGTTAAATGGGAGGAATTGTGAATTTAGCAGCCAGAACAAAGCCATTCAAGCACAAAAAAAGAGGTGACTTTGGATTTTGACAGATTCATTTTTTCTTCTACACCATTCTAGCTGTTTTCTCAGTTTGATTTTGTGTCCTTCACACATTTAAAGTGAATCTGTAATTCCATGTTGGATCATTTACAATAGACTGTGTTTGTTATTTTTCCAGAAAGAAAAATACTCACTTTGATATGAAATGATGGTGGATATTTTACTCAGGTAAAAGCATCAAAACAGCTATATAAAAATATTCTGTTACAAATAAAAGTCCATTCAAAATGCTATTTTATATTCGTTCTGCAAATGATGGAGTCCTTGACTGATATATCATTAGATCACTTATATTGATGCATGAGTGTGTCTAGCTGTTGTAGCTGGTTGAAACTGAATTTGTTTAACTATTTTACATAAAATTTGAAAGGAAAGTGGTTTCCAGCCTTTTGGGTCTGGGACACTGGATAAATTTGAAGATTTGTGAGCTGGTTAATGTAGTATGAAAACAGCATTGTGAAAAAGTTTCTAATCATTTTGGGCTGAATTCTGGTTTAATACCAGGTAATTTAACCTCTCTGGGAAATGTCTCTTTGATGAAACTGCTAAGAGCTTGTAGACAACTACACACTGCTTTTTGTGTGTGATGATGAGCTGGGAATCCAGACCTTGAGCCATATTTTGTATTTCATGGGCTTCTTGTGTTTTTTCTAATGCACAATCTTTATGTGAAAAGTTCTTAAAAACTACAGTAATGTAGTGGGGATTTAAAGTATGATATTTCACCTTTAAATGTAGTTATGTAGAGATGTATGTATGGTTCCATAAAATTTAGATAAGTGAACTATTTAGGTTGAGGTCTTACTTTGTTGCTGTCAATCACTGTCAGCAGGCTGCAAATTCAGTCTGTGTCAGTCAGACTTAAAGAGAACACTGAGCTCCTCTTCATCCTGCTATAGGAGTCATTCATTATCACATATACAACGTGTCGTGCTGAGAGGAACAATATTGTATATCTGAAGAAAGCCCTGAAAGTTCTTTTGCACGATTTTGACACTAAACCAGATTATGCTGTAACTCCTTTTCTGGCAACACAGTGTCATACTCTTTCATCTGCATTGATGACAATGAAAAAACATTCCTCCCTTGCCTTCTTTTTTTTCTTCTTGGCATTGTTTCACTGTCTCTTGTGCCAGTAACTGTTGATGCTTAAAGTGTAAATCTAGGCTATGACCAAGACGTCCTGGCAATTAGTACACAAAAGTTGTTTTTCCATGTCAGTGTGTGCAAAAATGACACAGCAGCCTTCCAAATCTTAAAACACCCACCAGCAAAAACAGCAGAGAGGTACTTCACTGTATGCTGGAGGCATGCTGCGGTCTGACTCTGCAGCAAAACTTCTGTGGGAGTTCCTTTGAGGTTTTCGATGGAGTGCAGACATTGACATTGTTCTGTTAGTAAAGCTCTGAAAACTTTTATTCAGTTCTGACAGACCTGACGTGAAGAAAGGGCACCTGTAGCTGCCTGATCGGATACTCTGACTATAAAGTAGGAATATGTGAGATGAAAGGAAGGATAACTGTTTATTCCCAGACTAGCTAAATCTTTATGTTCCCTCAAGCGAAACAGTTAACTCCCAGAACTCCAGAAAAAAGAAAATAAACAAACATCTGGTGCAGTACTCCCCCTCTCTATGGATATTCCTGCAAGTCAAAGCTGCCTCCAATATTGTCTTTGCAGTCATAAGCCAAATCAAATTAAGCAAATCAAGAGTGTGAACAGCAATTTATTCAGATAACAAGCAAATATTTAATCAAAATCTGCTCAAAGCCTCTCTTAAATGTAGAACATCATAACATCTATTCAAATTAAATGGAGATAGTTTACACAGAAACAAGTTTCTGGAAGAAATATTTTCACTGAAAGGTCTTTCCTTAGTAAACTGTAATAACAACATGTTGCTGTTGACCCTCTTTTAACTACAGGCTGCAGTTTTGTACACAGAAGAGTAAGAGCTCTCTCCAGTGGCTGATGGGGGAAATTACATGCAGAAATTTATAGACCAACGATTGTCCTTCTGAGAGTAGAACCTAAACATTAATGTTAGCAGTATGAGGGACATGTAGTATCTCATGATCACTTGCACTAACAGTCACTGTCTGTGTGTCTTTATGTCTTGTAACAGAGATTTTATCGTGTAATTTCAAAATATTATTATTCACAGACTCATCTGTAGTACCCCCACTGGGACACAGAGGGGTGCTGGTGTGGTGTTATGCTGCCATTCATAAGCTGCTGAATAAGGGAGAGGAATGAGGTGGCACTGCAGCACTGCACCTGACTGCACAGTGTTGACTCAATGTACATGCAGTAAAACCTGAAAGCTGAAAACTGAACATAGAAAACACCTCCACTGGCACATAAATTGTCGTTGAAATATGAAAAATGAAGGAAAACATGCATGTAGAGTGATGTCAATGATTCAATGCTTCAAGTTTACATGCTGACTTAATGCTGTCTTTGTAGTAAAGGTGAATTTCCATTAAAAGTTCTTGTTTTGAGTGGTTCTTATTTTTCTTGCAGGTGCCACTCAAGCAGTTTTTAATGGTATAACATGATTTGCATTCAAATGAAATGATAGCCTATAACTTGCAGAATGCTAGTCTGGTTCTTACCTTTTGGTGTATGCAATGCATTTAACAAAAGCAAAGTGTTTATCAGTGGGAATACAGGAAAAGAAGTGTCTAATGGCCAATAAGGTATCCAAATTTGAACATTCTACAAAAATGTTGAACCAGTTACTATTTTATCATCTATATGATAGCAGGTAAGGAATCAGTTTTACTATGGAGTTCATTCTGAGCTATGAGTTATCATTATTTCATATCGACTGTTAAGTGAATTTATTTTCAATTATGCAATTTCTTATTACCTTTCTGTTTTCAACCCTTTCCCATCATTTAATTCCCCTATCAAACGTCATCACAGCTCGTGCTGCTGAGCTCACATCTCACCACTGCTGCGTTGCTGCCCTTTTCAAACCAGGGTTAATCCCAAAGCAGGATATTACCATGAATGAAAGGAGTTAGTTAAATATAGAAAGTGATTTTAGCCTTGCTTGAATGATGTCTATTGTGTGCAAATTTATATAATCATCCCACTGCTGTTGAAGCCCCTCTGTGTAAACTAAAAGCAAAAATGTCCACATTTTAAATAAATTAAAGGCTGTCACAAAATGCATGTACATGTGTTAAACCACAAACATGTACTTTATTATCATTACAGTGAGTCAGTGATGTATAATATGTGTTTAACAACTGCTTGAGAAAAAGTCTGCAAGCTGTTGACTTGCTCTTTTCACAGCAACAAACAGGAGCTGTGCGTTAACAGGAGAACCCACTAAGGGCAGGTTTCACGTGCTGTTGTGATGTGAGACGCAGTGAGCAACACAACAGATGTCTGGCCTCTTTCCCAGGTCTACTACAGCAAAGCTCAGGGCCTTAAGGAATTTAGAAACCCAGCTTAATGCACACATGTCAGCATAAGCCAATGAAAATCCTGAGCGTTCACAATTACTCAGCAGCATATACACACTATTGTTTCTGCGTTTCTTTCTGACTTAAACCAGAAATGACCAACAACACGTGTGTGTGAAATGGCTCAGTGGAAAAAATTTGGTCTTTACAGGAAGTTCACCTGATCATTAGTGCAGGTACAGTTCCTCATTCCAGGTAGAGTTTCAGTCATTAGTTGCTCTTGTTAGGAGGTCATGCATGCATGTACACAGATGCTACAGGTGCATGTGCACAACACACAAACATACATACATATACACTTTTGGAGTACTAACATGCAACTGAGCACACACACCCTCACAGTCACAGCTTTACTAGCAACTCTAGAGGGCTGTACTGAGACTTCTAAATGCTAATATAAGCACACTAAATGCTCACAATACTAAAACACTAATGTCTGTCATATTTACAACCTTGTTTTAGAATGTTGGCGTGTTAAGATTTTATATGTAGTACTAGAACTGAATCTAGCACTAGATCTAAAAATTATTTGGCTGCAGTTCGCACCAAACGTGCATGTTCCCTCACATTTGGAGAGTGTGACTTGTGGGCTGAGGCATCTGTAGCACTACAATACTTTATATGTAATGATAGCAATGTTTGTTGTGACACATTTTACCGCTATCAAAAACACAATTGCAGCTCCAAGGGCTTGAGTTTTGCACTCAGCCATATTTCATTTTCAGCCCTACCTAGTATTGAATACAAAGTGCACCTGAGGCTGGTGGGATTTAGTTACAAACCAAGGCACTCAAAAAATTAAATGTGTGAATTTATATTGGTGAAAGTCAAAGGTCAGAGTTATTACAATTCATTGTGGGATGAAGGTTGAATTTCATGCTAATCCATTCATTCATTCATGAAATACTGCCCTCAAAACCACAAAATTTAAGCTCATGGTGGCCCTCCAGAAAAACTCCATGAATGCAAAAGTTAGGTTTCGTCCTCTTTGAATAAAATGCAAGTGCAAATGTTTGTGCACAGTTTTATACAGTTGATCAGATAGCTGAGATGTTTTAGTGTGCACCAAATTGGTGGACAAACAGACAGACAGACAGACAGACAGACAGACAGGCAGGCAGGCAGGCAGGCAGGCAGGCAGGTCGGCAGGCAGGCAGACAGACAGACAGACAGACAAATAAATAGTGCCATCACTAGAGTTAAGTCACTATCATGGCAACCAATTCTCATCAAGTCAAAAATATTTCCATTAGGACGTTTTCCACTGCAGGAAGAACCTTTGTGCATGTTCTGCCTGTAAGAAACACCCTAGTAGCATCTCTTTAAGGGTCATTTTTTAAGGCTAAAACAAACACCTGCTCCAGATACTTCTGAGTGACCCTGAAAAACTTCTGGATTGATGCTAAAGGTTAAACTTGGAAAGTACAACAAGCATCATCAACAGCATAAAATCTATCTTAGAGACTAAAATAACAAACCCTCAGTGCTCTTTTTCATATGTATACTTAGAATTGGATTTAAGTCCAGTAGCTATTTTCGTTGTTTCCTAGGTCAGTAATAAATGTGGCCATAATTGGACACGAACAATGTGGGAATCTAAACAAAGTTCAACTACTATGACATTTCTCTTGTGACGCCACACATTAATTGTCTCCTTGCTGTTGTTTTAACAGAATTTCAGGTGCGGTTGTGTGTTATTGTCTCCAAGAACTCATTTCAGCGGGGGACACAATCATCTGCTGGCATATTCTCCATCTCCATGGAAACACACAGCAGCGGTAGGAGGAGTGGGCCAACAGGAGGGGGAGCAAGCTGATGTCCAGGAGGCGTAGCCTAACCGAGCCTCATGTGGGTCGCTGAGATGAAACAATGGCAGGAAAAGAGTGGGATGTTTTACTGGCCCTCTGTGATCTCTCTTGCTGTGTCTATGCTGTCTCTTGTGTGTTTTTTTCTCTGTCTATCTCCAACACACATACCCACATATACACACATACAGACAGTAATGGACCAGTCTGTCTGTAAGAAAGCTGAGAGGAGGGTGAAAACAAAAACAGGATGTCAGATGGAATTTATCTCTCCAGGAGGAATGATCTTTCCACCTTAAAGCTGCAACAACTAGATGCAATGCAGGGTTGGAGTGAATGAGTCACACTGGCTTTTGCAGTATGTTAGGAATGATATATCTAGAAATCTGCTACATTGCTACATTTACAGTGTGAGTGATTTATTTCTTTGGAGAGCTGTGAGAGGGCAGAAGTGATGATAAACTTAGGCGCAGTTCTGCTTTGAGTCAAACGGAAGAACATCTTACTTGACAGCGTTTGCATCAGCTGGTTAGGACCGTAAACATGAGTGAAGAAGATGAGAATATAATTTGACCTGCAAGTATTTGCTCATTAACCAAACGTTCATCCTCTGGGAACCATGAATGTCGGAACAAAATGTCATCTCCATGCATCCAGTAGATGTTTAGATATTTTAATGTGGAACAAAGCGCTGGACCAGCTTGACTGGTTGCCAAAATGACAGACCAGATTATTGCTAGCATGGCTAATAATAACCAATAATTTTGCATTTTTTGACAGCTGTAAATGTGTTTTGGGAAGCAGTAGTCTAAATGTGATTCAGACAAGGCTTCATACAGACATGTGCTAGTTTCAACAGTTACTGCTCTTGAAGGTTCATTATTTACCTTAGAAATAGCAGGCTGAGGAAAGATTATTAGTGCAAGGTGCTTTTTTTGCGGTCTCTATATTGTCATTAGATGTGACTGACATTTCCAGCAAGCAGAACTTGTGCCAAGAATTTCATGACACTATATGGTTATTCACTCACTCAGATTCAAGTGCTATTCATGCTTTAAATACATGCTGCAACCACAACTACAGCAATATTCTGCAATGATTAACGAGTGAATGTTGGACTAATTTTGATAGATACTATGTGAGTAAGTGAAAAGGATTTCTGTGAACTGATACCTAAAATGTGACATATCTTATCTCAGTATGGTTTGCATGCACTGACACAAGCTTCCTGTTATATTATCAATGGAGCTACATTTTACCCCAGGCTAATGTGAAGCTATTGGAGGTTAGGTGACCATAAAAGGTCATGCAAATAGTTTTATTTTACTGTAAAATGTTTTAGCATATCAGTCACAGAGATACTATTATAAATGCTTCCTTTGTTGAATGTATTAAAGCCCTATATAAATAAAGGTTATAATTAGTGTAAGGTCATTTGTGTATAGAATATCTTCGCTTGTGTCTGCTGCATGTAAAGCCAAGGGGACAGAGCCAGCACATCCATTTTATAATATATTTAAAGCCATTTAAAATAAATAAAAAAAAACACACATTTACACACACAATAAATAAATTACTGTAGATTAAAGATGCTAAAAGTACAAGTCTCTTGAAGCAGATTGATTATATGTGCATGTCTTATGATTAATTAGCTTAAGAGGCTCAATAAAAAATATTGCATTCAATGATTGTTTGAAAGATGAGAGAAACACTGAAAACCTGTACACATTGACTGAATACATAAAAAATAATGAATGAATAAATTAACTGATATGTGTAATGTACTTTATTTGAATTGTTGGTAATAAGGTTTTTTGTTTGTGAATATCTGAATAACTGCAGCATACGATAAAATAATAATATACAGGCTGTATTTCTGTAACACTTGGGAAAACATTTGAATAGTGGTAATTACTTTTGCTGGGTTTTTGTCCAAAGAAATTACTTATAGCTTTTGGTGTTACCTTCTGTTACGATCCATCTAGGGTCAGCTGAATGTAGCAAAAACCAGGTGTACTTGATTGAGGTAAAGCAATTTATTGCTCAGTAACATAAACAAAACAAACAAAAACAGTGACAATACAAAGAAAGAGTTACAAAAGCTAGTTCAACAAAACAACAAAACTCTTTAGCCAAAATAAAGCACAATAGCAACACCCATAACTAACAAAATGAATTAAACAAACAAGTGCCTCAAAACACAGTACAGAAAATACAAGACACGAGTAACTCCTAAACTAAGTTGGACAGCTGCTATCTGGAATTACAGTCTTCATAAGGATTCTGGTAACTCCCACACTAAGTTAGCAGCTGCCAACAGAAGCTACATTTCAACACAGAAACACCAAGACACAAAAACACGAGGCACCAAGGCCAACTGTTTACATTAAATACCAGCCACAATGACAGTGAGGTTGGTTGTAGATTTATAACCCAGGTGTGTCAATTGCTGTAGTTGGATTGGCTGAAAGAGGGAACTGGGTGGTGGTCCATTCAGGAACAGAAGGCAGGGAGAACAGGGGCTGGAGTGCAGGTCTGGAGCCCCAGGCTAATCAGCTGCAGTGGCTGGCAGTTTGGGATGGAGCAGGTTCTCCAGCCAGCTGCATCAGAGTTCATGCCATTACTCTCCCTATATCCACAAGGGATCCACCACAACTCTAGACAGCACAAACACTAGGGGCCATAACACCTGCAAAGAAAGCTATATTTTTTTTCTGTCCAGAGTTCTATACAATGTTATCAGTTGCTTTTACAACTGTGTCGGCTCAGTTTGGATGATGTTAGTGGTGGCTTTTGAGGCATAAGTTTGCTCAACAGTTTCCCTGAGGTTCTATCTATCTATCTCAGTGATGTCCAAGGCTCTAGCCCTGAATGTTTTATGAATAAAATAATTTATAATATGAACAAAATTCTCAGTGTTTTTGTCTGCTTCATAGTTAATGTGACAGTAAAATCAACTGTAAGCTCTTGAGTTATCTTTTTTTTTTTTTTTTTTTAATCAATCATGTGTAATCTTTGTTAATGAGCAGTTGCTTATATGACAAGTAATTTTTAGAGAAACAACATTCTCATGTCTTTAGAGTTACAGGTTTTCTGCTGCTCATAGTAATGTGAGATGTGTCTGTTGTAGAACAAGAGTCAAAAAAAAGATCTCAGATCTTCTCAGGGATGGAGTTTCAGTCTGAAAAAGCTCCTTGGTCCAACTTATGGAATGTCATGAGGCTACGGGTCCTTTTGTGGAGATTCCTTGCCATGCTATTTTTTTTTAGGAAGTAGGACTTAGAGAGTTTTGCATTGTATGAAAAACCACACTGTTTAAACTCACAATCCATTTGCAACGAGCCAATAGGAAAAGAGTGTGTTCATTGCTATAAATAAGGATTCATTTGTATATTTCTCCGGCAGAGAGAGAAAGAGGTGTTGAACAGCTTTTGTTTCTCTACCCCATTGTAATAATGAACTGAACATTCCAGTAATTTGTTTTTCTTATTCAAGGTAATACAAGTGGTGGTAATACATGGAAATTTCTCCCCCACATTAGCACATTTGGTCTGATTAGTATTAGTTATTATGAGGCAGTTTATTAAGGGTTTGTCATCTAAAATAGTATTAAATGAAGTCTCCAAGGCACATCTCCACATAGACTATGTAAATCTCTCTGTGTACTCCCTAAGATATAAATGTGGGACGAGGGCCAAGCACAGAAGGAAGTAGAATGGCTTTACTTTACCTTCAGCACAGAACTTCATATTTTCTGTAAACTTTAGTGTGATATAACTTAAAAGTGATGCATTTATGTGTCAAGACCCAAGCAACGCCTCTGAGTGGGCTCTGGGTGTGAAAAATAAAAACAGCAGAAGGATGCTGAGGTACAACACATACGTCATGCGGCGATGTTGCCGTGGAGCCGGCGTGCTGACGTCAGCCGCAAAGTGAGGATAACGTGGACGGAGGAGAGCAGCCTCTTTCATCTCCTCTCATCTCTCCTGCCATCTGTTTGCTGCCACTTCTCGCAGCAAGACTCAAAGCTGCTGTTGATTCTATATGGAAAACGTTTCTTTCCACCCTCAGTCGAGCCTTCGCACACGGGGGGGCGTCGACGTTGTTTTCTCCGGTAAGTAAACTGGTTTATTGCTTGAGCTCTTTTTTCCAGTTCGGTAGCTGCACTTTTGTACCGTTTGTGTGAATTCTCTGTCCGTAAACTCTGCTATTTTTGTGTGCGATTGTAATAGAGTCGAAACAAAACAGTTTTGTGCATTTATGTGGGTAATTTTGCCCTTTGAATTTGTGTTTCTGCTCTCGGGTGTTGAAGCGTTTCTGGTTGCTAGGGTGTCAGGACCTGTTGCCATGGGCGTTTTTCCTGCCTGCACGTGCTGCAGCGGTCAGCTCAGTGCGGTGTCCTACACGTTAACCTAAATCTGCTTTGCAGCGTGGCTTCCACTGGATTTACCTGCTGTTTACTACTTCAATATTATGCTTGATTTAATATTTTAATAGTTCTCACAATATGTCCACACAGACGCTAGATTTAAAAGCCCTTAGGGAAAGTAGGGAGTATAAAAATCTCATATTGACCATAACATAAACAACATTTTGGTAAACAAAGCTTTGAATATGGCCACCAAAAATTCTCAACAGTCATTTTTTACTGTCCCGTCCCCTCTTAAAAAGAAGAAGGCAACACACCAACCAAAAGAAATGCTGGATTCATTGTGAGGTGCAAACAAAAATTGAGTTATTTAAACAGTGCTCTAACAAAAAAAGGTACACAAAAGTTTACAAAAAGAGGTGGGAAGAATGGGACAAGGTTGTGGTGCCAAACAATTGAAATTAAGAAAACAGAACAAGGCCCAACTAACTCTTCTTAAAAAACAAAGCAAACCCAAACAAAAGACCTAATCTAACTTTTCTACAAACCAAGCTTTACAATAAATACATAAGTGGCACCCACCAATAAACCTAGTGTATATAGCAACGATTTCCTACGTGCTGAAAACTGTAGGGTACCCAACTTACCTATTGTCCCAACCTCACCATCACAAAAACGTACATCCTCGTCTCTACTCAGCAAAACACAAGTCTCTCAAACAAAGCACAATGCGGTCAGAGCAGCAGCTTCCCTGGTTTTTATGCTGAAGCACACCATATCTGATTGCCAGCTCAACAGGTGGATCCACTCCGGTCATTAGCACCTGTTTGACAAGACAGAAAGGAAGGGGAAAGAGAGGCAGAGCACACACACACACAACCAGCCAGCCGTCTGGCACGTAACATTTACCAAGATCTTTTAGAGCTGAAAAATAAACCTGTACTGTGTGAAGGGCAAACTATGTTATAGAGACACACTCAAGTTACCATAAACATACAGTTTTCATTTCGATACTCCCCTCTGCCCTCACCGACCTGGTTGAGGCAGATGGCTGCCTTCCCTGAGCCAACTTCTACTGGAGGCCTTTCCCTGTTATGAGGGAGTCCTGCCTCTCCTGGTTGCAAATAAAATAATAATGAAATATTATTTTAAAAATTAAACAAAACAAAAACACCAAACTTCCTGCATTAAATAAAAATTAAAATAAAAATAAACTTGCTAATAGAGTATCTAGGGACTCATTGCATTTGCTGAATTTTAATGTAATTTTTGTAGGGTCAAAACTCCAGCTCTGAAATTGTCTGGTTAATCTCCATATTACGGTCTTATCTTTAAAGTATTTATTAGTTGGGTTAAACTCTATGATTTATAGTACCATAGGATCTTACATACATTACTACATTAGTTAGGTTATTCTCTGTAAATAACAACACAGCCCTAATATCTTAGTCATGTAAACTGGCATTTTATGTAATTTGTGTTGGGTTTCAATCTCTAATATGTAAATTACTTTGATAAAATCATACTATAAATAACACCATAGTGTCTTAACCACAATATCTAAACTTGTTAGGTTAATTTGCAACATCAATCATAATCTTTTTGTTTGTTGGTTTGTATTTTACTGGAAAACACTTTGGCACACCTAATGTAGATTTAAATGTGCTATATACAAAAAAGCAGTGACTTGACATGACTGGACTTCTAATTCTACAGTGTATCTTGACCTTAGTCAGAAATTTTGAAATACAAGGGAGTAAATTAAGATAAGAGATTACAACTATTTTCTACAGCTGCATTTCCAGTGTTTGTTGTTACAACACTAGCTGATAATCTCCAGTCCTCCTAGTTTTATTTTTTAAGATAATGTTTATTCAATGGGACATATCTGGTTAAATACCTGATCTGGTACTGATATGATGTGCTTAATTGTCAAATAGTATGTGTCACTTTTCTGCAGTCTGGCATCTGTGCTGTAAAAGAAATTGTACATTTGGTCAGAGTTTTCAGCATTGCAGTAAAACTTATAAGTTAAAGCCCTGATTTTCATGCAAAGTGTCACTAGTGTACGGATGAGAGCGCACACCCAACAGGAATGTTCTTAACAAATCAAAAAATTGTGGCCTACCCTCTAACAGCATCTGAAGAGCCAGGCCATAGGGTAAGTGCTTCCAAGCCGAAATGGCAAGAGTCAGTGCAAAGTACTGCAGTTCTTTTAATCCACTTTAGCTCCATATGGCAAGAGGTGAGAAGGTATTCCAGCTTTTGTTGCTAGCTTAAACCCTGAACACCTCAGTGAAGCAGCTTTTATGATGCTGTGAAGGACTTTAGATGAAGACACTTGTGTATTTAGGTTGTGCAATGCAGATTATGTTTCCAAAAGAGAATACCGGAGAATACAGGCTCACAAACTATGTTATTATGTCAAAAACACGTTCACTAATAGAAGACATAAAGGTAAAGCTATGACTGATTCAGTTTCTATAATTGATGTTGATAGAGGACAGTCAGTGTTTGCGAAATGGCTCAGTGAAAGAGATCTGGTCAGGGAAGTTAGTTTAACCTGATCATTAGAAGAGATATGGTTACATGCCGCAGATCACATTTCAATCATTTATCATGGTTTTTATGATCATTTAAGTACAGGGTTTCAGAAAAGAATATGCTCACCCACTGCTTTATTTGCCAGCGTTTTATTGTCAAGTTAGAATGTCTTAAAATATAACATTGGATTGTAGGTCAGCAACAAAATAGTTTAGCACTGATGCACTGCAGGAGTGCAGGAGTGGCAGGGAAGGCAGGAATTTATAATCATGTGTTACTTTGTCTTTTCGAAGTATATGAGCTGTTTCCAGCAGACCAAAGATGGTTATTATCTTCTGTTTATCTAACTATCCAGGCCTGTATATCTCTCATACCAACTATTGTCTCTTGAACATCAAATCTCAGCCGAATCTGCACAAACGTTTAGGTCCCAGTTGGTGTTTCTGTGTGCACTTTGTGTTTAATCTTGTTTATTTCTCACATGAAATGAACCTTTCTTACAGACTATAAGGAGCTAATTTAGAAATATATA